>NC_086455.1:155089850-155389850 GCF_028390025.1 Pseudophryne corroboree
CCCACCTCTTGCACCCCAAGCACCTACACCCTAATTTTGAGTGGGACATTCTGAAAAGTATGGGAGACTTAGGGGGCCTAACATTAGAGTTTTAATATAACACAAGTACAGTTTAAAATATACACGTGCCATCAGAGCCACATCTGCCTCTTTCTATGCCATCAGACCCCTCCGCAGGACCCAGCATTTGTCACACATGTCCCCATGCTCACCAGCTACTGACAGTAGTGCCCCTTATTATGCCACACGGTATGAGCCAAATTCACATTATGCCACACGGTATGAGCCAAATTCACATTATGCCACACGGTATGAGCCATATTCACATTATGTCACACGGTATGAGCCAAAAATCACATTATGCCACACGGTATGAACAAATTCACATTATGCGACACGGTATGAGCTGAAATTCACATTATGTCACATGGTATGAGCCGAAATTCAGGACCCAGCATTTGTCACACATGTCCCCATGCTCACCAGCTACTGACAGTAGTGCCCCTTATTCACATTATGCCACACGGTATGAGCCAAATTCACATTATGCCACATGGTATGAACAAATTCACATTATGCAACACGGTATGAGCTGAAATTCACATTATGTCACATGGTATGAGCCGAAATTCACATTATACCACACGGAATGAGCCAAATTCACATTATACCACACAGTATGAGCCAAATTCACATTATGCCACGCGGTTTGAGCCGAAATTCACATTATGCCACACGGTATGAGCCGAATTCACATTATGCCCAGAGCCGGCCCTAATCAATTTGATGCCCCTAGCACCGCCACTACATATGTAGCCAGCCTCATTGTTGTCGCAGTGCGTACCCACGAGCATATGCATCACGGCTAGCTGCACTGAATGCTGTGTTGCGAATAGTTGCAGCCAGCGTTTGCGTGAATATGCATGCGCGCATCATAATTGCACACCAGTTCTTTTAGTCTCATCCTGTACTTTTAATGACATCTATTCTGTGCCTCAATAGTCAGGGAAGATGTACAATGCTAGACACACTCTGAGCAATGTAACAGAAAGCCTTACACAGGCAGAAAGGTGACACATGTAATAAAGACAGCCCTAATACACACACACACACACACACACACACACACACACACACACACACACACACACACACACACACACACACACACACCCACACCCACACACGCACTGTCAAATGCACTGACACACACACTGACACATACCTTACCTTCTCTTTCCTGGCCGGGCACCATGGGATGGCTGCTGTTAGAGATCCACCTGCACCACCAGCAAGAGAAGGCAGGGCTGCACACAGATCGCCGGAGCCTGGAAAATCGGGGGGTGTGGCCTAATCACAGGCCCCCGTGACCACGCCCACTTTTAGAAAGACCCCTCTAAATCAGCAGGAACTGCCCGGCCGGGGCCGGGAGAGGAGGCGCACGGGACTTCAGCCAGTGCAGAGCAGCAAGCCGGGCTCGGTGGCGGACCGCGGCAATCACCACTCCACTGTGCAGCAGAAGGCGTGGCGTGTGGGTGGTGCCACACATTAGGGGGTTGCTTGTGTGCACCAGGCGCCTCCCCTGCGCACGCCTATGCTACCCAAATCTAACTCTCTCTGCACATGTTACATCTGCCCCCCTGCAGACCACATGGTTTTGCCCAACTGCTAACAAATTTGCTGCTACGATCAGGTCTGAATCAGATCTGAATTACCCCCTTAATGTGATTACTTTGATAACTGCAATCTGTGTTTTATAATTTGTCTATTCAGCGCTGGAAACCAGTTTTTTATGATGTAAAAGAAACAGGTCAGCACATTTGTTTTTCACACTGCTGCATTCTTTGGCCACTGCTTGGATCCAGATAAGGACTAACGGGTGTAGTATGGTATGCCGGCGGGCGGGCGGGCATACCGGTGCTGGGAGCCCAACCGCCGGCATACCGACAGCGTGGCAAGCGCAAATGAGCCCCTTGCGGGCTCGCTGTGCTCAACACGCTGCGGGCACGGTGGCGCGCTACGCGTGCCATGCTATTTATTCTCCCTCCAGGGGGTCGTGGACCCCCAAGAGGGAGAAAAAGTGTCGGTATGGCGGCTGTCGGGATTCCGGCGCCGGTATACTGTGCGCCGGGATCCCGACAGCCGGCAAACTGAAGACCACCCGAACTAACCAACTACATAACTGGACTACAGCAGCAATCTCTCCACTTACATATGGGGTGGTCATTCCGAGTTGATCGCTCGCTAGCTGTTTTTAGCAGCCGTGCAAACGCTATGCCGCCGCCCACTGGGAGTGTATTTTAGCTTAGCAGAAGTGCGAACGAAAGTATCGCAGAGCGGGGACAAAATAATTTTGTGCAATTTCAGAGTAGCTTCAGACCTATTCAGCGCTTGCGATCACTTCAGACTGTTCAGTTCCTGTTTTGACGTCACAAACACGCCCTGCGTTCGCCCAGCCACGCCTAAGTTTTTCCTGGCATGCCTGCATTTTTTCGGACACTCCCTGAAAACGGTCAATTGCCACCCAGAAACGCCCACTTCATGTCAATCACTCTGCGGCAAGCAGTGCGACTGATAAGCTTCGCTAGACCTTGCGTGAAACTACATCGGTCGTTGTAATAGTACGATGCATGTGCGCATTACACTGCATACGCAGAAGTGCCTTTTTTTTGCCTGATCGCTGCGCAGTGGCCGAAAGCAGCTAGCGATCAACTCGGAATGACCCCCATGGTAACTACAACTATATGGAGACTTAGTGGATTTGATTCTCCCACCTTCCAGCACAATATGTTCTAAAGGACTCTGATGGGACACTCATCCACACATTCTGGGTAATTCTATGCTTGCTGCTATGTAGTGATAGACCATTGGAGTGATAAAGTCCAAAAACTCCAGTCAGGGATCCATTAGCTACTAATATGTAGAGATGAGCGGGTTCGGTTCTTAGATAACCGAACCCCCCTGAACTTCACGATCCGAGCTGGGACTTCCCGCCAAACTCGGATCCCAGAACGAGACAAAACGTCATCATCCCGCTGTTGGATTCTCGCAGGTTTTGGATTCCATATTAACAGCCACGCGTCGCCGCCATTTTCACTCCGGACTTGTAGAGTGAGGGAGACAGACCTCTGTCTCACTCTGTGGGTGGTGGTGTCGGGTGGGGTCAGTGGGTGCTCCGTCGGGGTGCTGCTGCAGTCACTGTGGTGTACATGAGCTGTGTTAGGGGTGCTATCCTTGCTGTCACTGGTGTTTTCTTTGCTGTTAGGGGTACTGCAGCTGTACATAGGTGTTGCTGTCCTGGCTGTCACTGTGTTTTACAGGGGGCATGGGCACTGTCCTCCTGTATGCAGTGAAGTACAGGGGTGCAGTGAAAATAAATGTACACTGGCCCTGTCTTGTATGCTGTGAAGATTCATGGGTGTTGTGAATATAAAGGGGTGCTGGCCCTGTCTTGTATGCTGTAAAATTACAGGGGTGTTGTGAAAATACAGGGGTGCTGGCACTGTCCTCTATGCTGTAAAAATACAGGGGTGCAGTGAAAATAAAATGTACACTGACCCTGTCTTGTATGCTGTAAAAATTCAGTTGTGCTGTGAATTTAAAGGGGTGCTGGCCCTGTCTTATATGCTGTAAAATTACAGGGGTGATGTGAAAATACAGGGGTGCTGGCACGGTTCTGTATGCTGTAAAAATACAGGGGTGCTGTGAAAATAAATGTACACTGGTGGACATGGAAAATTGCAATTTTGATGAAGTGTTTTCCAATGAGACCACATTTGGGGCCAAAGTTAGTCAGACTCAGGAGAGACAGAATCATAAGTCAAAGCAACTGCCAGAGAAAACTAGATTTTCCAAACACACCTATGTCTATATGTCTGCCATATAATTCCAGGGGTGCCCTGTCTGAACCCGCTCATCTACATCTTCTGGTTTGCACTGTGTACCCAGCATTAGAAAGAGGTTCTTCTCAATTATTTCATGTTAGGGTCTCACTCAAATGAATGGCTCCAATTAGTCAACCTTAATTTTGATTTATTATTAATGTTCCACATTTTGGGATTATTTATTTACAAAATGTGCATTTGTTGTACAGGGTTCTTTTCGTAAGGGCTGCGTAGGGTTGTCACAAGACCTTGCGGTGTTAGAAGAGCAGTTTCAGTGATCTTGCATTGCATCAGCTTTCCATGGCACTACAGCACTAGATGGGCACAAACAGTTACTGAATAAGGCCCAGTATGGAGTCCAATGGTGGCTTACAGCCAGGAAGATGTCTGGCTTGCCAGGCTAAGGCATGCTGTAGCACAGAAGTTAGCATTGCTTCTCCCCACAGTCCTACTTACAGTATGAAATTATTTTCGACTGTAGAGTGGTAAACTCCACTAGGGCAGGGGCCCAATAGCAAAAACATCACTGCACAGTCCTGCTTAGTACTTTACTGAACCCACCCAAACTCAACTTGTCCCATATGGGACTCCTGTGGGGGCTCAGGAGGGGCTGCTAAAACATAAGGTCGTTAATGAGGAGCTTCCTCATCTGTACATGTTCAGATGAGGGAGGGGGTCGTTAACGATGCGCGGGAGTGCTCATCGTTAACGATACGACACTAGACGAGATTGTAAAAGATCTCGGTCAGAATGGCCCTTCTGAGCGATATCTTTTATTTTCTCGTCTAGTGTGTATGGGCCTTATGTATTACAGAATATTGCCTCTGGCAGGGGGAGGGAGAATCAGCTTTAATATAGAGTTAAACAGGACAATTCTCATAAATACTCTTTCTCCCTGGGATCACCGCAACACTACAGTAGTAAAAGCATATTGAGATATATTGTTACATATGGCTACTATATTAAAAGCAAATTGCTACACAAACACTAGTCACAGGAACTACTTCATACTACCAGCGGTCAGTGTCGGACTGGGGCATGTAGGGCCCACCAGGGGAATGCAGTGGTAGGGGCCCATGTTTAGAGGTATAGCCAGTCCAGAGGGGGTGTGGCCTGCCACCTAATTGATTTGACCAATGATTAGAGAGTGCAATGTCTGGGCCCTTTCATAAATATATACAGTAAATTAAGCTGCTGCATGCATGATAATGTACCAGATTAATAACAGCAATGCACTCTAGAAAATACACCATAGTCCAGTATAAGGTAACATATGTATAATGTATAATTCAAGTGCACAGTCTGGAACCTAATCCTTAGAGCAGGAGGTGGGTCCTCAAGCAGTGGGGCCCACCGGTGGTTTCCCCTGCACCCCTGTGGGCCAGTCCAAGCCTGCCATCGGTTAACTGGTGCTAATGCTAGTACTTTTATAGTTGAAGAAAAATCAATTACAATGGATGAATATTCCTATAATAAGCAGCCTACCCAGAACCAACACAAACCTAGAATTACAACTATCAAATGTGTACACCAACAAGTTAACTGGCCAAATATATACTGTCTCCTATATATTTGCCTTAATCTGTGACTCTGTGCTCGTAACGCTGGGCGGAGTCACAGAGCTGGGCGGAGTCAACTGCATCTGCTGCAGGGAGCTACTCCATACCCAGCGCCAGCAGCAGTCAGGTGCAAGACCCTACCTTACAGTATAGGAGGTGAGGATGGCCACTAGCTGCCGGCTGCTGTGCCTGTCCTCCCCCCCCCCCAATCACCTGTGACAGCGGGCTGTGTGCTGTGCAGCGCGGGTCCCGACAAGGGGGCGGAGCTACGGCGGCACGAGGGGGCGGAGCTACACGGAATAGAGGGGCGGAGCTACACGGGACCAGACAGCTGAACAGTGGTGGAATCAGCATTGCAGTGACGGCCAGCCAGACTTGGTAAGTGGAGGGTGAGAGAGAAATGTGTGTGCGTGTGTGTATAGTGTATATAGTGTGTGTGTGTGTGTGTGTGTGTGTGTGTGTGTGTGTGTGTGTGTGTGTGTATATAGTGGGGGTGTGTGTGTGTGTGTGTGTGTGTGTGTGTATATATGGTGGGGTGTGTGTGTTTGTATATATGTGTGAATTGTGTGTGTGTGAGGTATGTCTGTGTGTGCGCACTTTATGGACGCCACTGCTGGGGGGGCCATTACATGCAAGGACGCTACTAATATAGGGGGGGCATTACATATAAGGACGCTACTACTATAGGGGGGGCATTACGTATAAGGACGCTACTACTATAGGGGGGCATTACGTATAAGGACGCTACTACTATGGGGGGGCATTACGTATAAGGACGCTACTAATACTGGGGGGCATTACGTATAAGGACGCTACTACTATAGGGGGACATTACGTATAAGGAGGCTACTAATACTGGGGGGCATTACATATAAGGACGCTACTACTGGGGGGGGCATTATGTATAAGGACTCTATTACTTCTGGGGGGCATTATGTATAAGGACGGTGCTACTACTACTGGGAGGGCATTACATGTAAGGATGCTACTACTACTGGGGGGGCATTATGTATAAGGACGGTACTACTACTGGGGGCACATTATGTATAAGGATGCTACTACTACAGGGGTGGCATTACGTATAAGGACGCTACTATTACTGTTGGGGGGCATTACATATAACTGCTACTACTACTGGGGGGCATTACGTATAAGGACACTACTACTATTGGGGGGGCATTACGTATATGGACGCTACTACTACGGGTGGGGCATTACGTATAAGGACGCTACTACTACGGGTGGGGCATTACGTATAAGATGAATAAGATTGTGCTACATTGTGGCGTAATTTTAAATGGGGGTACTATTGTGTGGCCATGCCCCTTAGTTGTGAGACCACACCACTTTTCCCGATGCACAACAAAGGAATATGGGAGGGCGCAAAATTCATAGTTTGCAGGGGGGCGCCGAACACCCTAGCACCGGCCCTGGCCACCAGTAGCAAAAGTACACCACGGCCACTGACACTATCTGCAGGGAGGGGAACAGCGCTGATATGGAGGGTACTTGCAGGCAGCGAGTCGCCGCCCGCAGCTCCTCTCCCACCTACACACCATACCTGCCGCCTGACACCCACACCCCAGGGAGAGGGCGCTAGCTCAGGCACCGCTAGATCAGCATCTGCAGCATACAGACAAGGGCTGCCATGCTCAGCGGCAAGCGGTGCGGAGCATGTGCAGCGGGACAGCGCCAGGACGGGACACGCACTAATCAACATTGCTGCTGGGCCGGAGCTCCCTCCGTCTGCAGCCTAAGGACGCGCGCCGCACCTCTCCAGGGAAACACCATGCCTGCCCGCCCACAGGGCTCCGGACGCTTACCTATGCTCCGCGATCACAGCAGCTGACGCTGCCATGCAGGATGGAGGAATGACGCCCGTCAGACGGGGCGGACAGTGTGCGGCGGAACGGGGCCAGGAAGGAATGCTGACCACGACCCATTGCTGCTGGGTCTGAGCTCCCTCCCTCTGCAGTCACCATCTCACAGCAGCAGCCTGGAGGTTAGTGGCCACCACGACCCGCACATCCTTACCTCACACATACCTCACACATACCTCACACATACCTCACATATACCTCACATACCTCACACATGAGAGCAAAGGTACACACACTGTGACATCACACCTGTAGCCCACCCCTATATCTGCTAAGTACTCCCCGTCACTATGCCCTGTCACCCTCATCCTGCTCTCTAACTGCCTGTCTGTGTGCTGGCCCTCACCCCTCTCACACCATCACCAACCCTCACTAACTACCACAGAGACTATGTGCACTGATATCTGCCCCTCCACCACCTGCAGCGCCCCTGGACCCCTCCCCATCCCCCGCAAACCCCCGCACCTGCCCCTCCACCACCCGTGGCACCCCCACCCACTGCGCCTTCGGACCCCCTACCCCACCCGCAGTGTCTTCCAAACCCCTCCCCCATCCGCCTTCCCAATCCGCATCGCCTACACCATTCGCAACAGCACCGCACCCGCCACTCCCCCACCCACGTTACCCCCGCATCCACCCCTCCCCCACCCACCGCGTCCCCTGGACACCTCCCCCATCCACTGCACACCCGCACCCACCCCTTCCCCATCTGCAGCGCCTTCGGAACCCCTCCTCCATCCGCAACAGCCCTGCAGCTGCCATCCCCCACCTGCGACACCCCTGCTCCTACCCCACCCACAGCGCCTTCATACCCCCTCCCCCATCCGCGGTCCCCACTCCCCAAACCCCTTCCTGTTGCAAGGGACTACGCCCCCTTCACCATCGGACGCCCTATCATTGTGCAATATTCAAACACTAACAAAACTAGGAATGCAGGTAATACTCCATATATTGAACCCCAGAAAGGCGTGCAGGGGTTAAGGGGGCATAGCCCCTTCCGACGGTGTGAAGAGCGCCCGTAGGGCGCGATGAAGCACCTAGTTATAGTATATTATCTAAATTGTGATTCATGTATGTGAATTGCAATGCTATTGCCTGTGTTAGCGGAAGGGGGATATCCAATCATCAGCGAAAAATGCATCGGGTGAAAATATAGAATTTTTTTGCAATGTTTCCCGATGTTTCGCCAATATTTTTTTTCAGGCAATCCTATTAGGACGCCCGATAAAAAAAATCCATTCTAACACGAAAACACACATGTTCAGTGAAACCTGTGTATTTTCACGTTCGCTTCCCTGAAAAGCCGGCACTCATCTGGGATTTTTATGCGCCTGCCGCAGGGGAAGCAAAATTCTAGATAAGCCATGGCTCGTGGCGGTTTTTTGGGGACAATAGGATAGCCTCCTGTGATACAATTACCCATACTAAGTTACCACGGGTAATTGGATACCCCCTTTTATGTTCAACAGAAAACTAAAGGAGTTAAGTGAATAGATTTTGATGTGAGTTATACTTTATCAAACTGTTAGAATTTTCCAAGTAGCCATAAATACATGTGGTTGAAAATAGAATAACATATTCCTTCTAACCTATAAGTGAGGTTGCATTGACTGAAATCGTACATATAGATGTATACCTTTAGGGATAAGCTAATTTAGGAAACAGATAGTAATTAGTTTTCCACAAATAAGACCTACAGTATACCATAGGCTTTTCCCAAGCAAGCCTCTTGGTGGAAGGTGCGGCACACGAGAGCAGAAGCTTAGGTGAAGGCACTCTCTACCGGCGGGCCATGGAATTTATCCACTATCAGGTATCCCACTACTAGGATAAAACCCAGTAAACCAAGGTTACATACATGTCACTTATACCCTAGCCGCTGGGATTGATGGGGACTGATAAAATCCAATTTGGAGCGTCCATATTTCTCTTCTGCATGGATGAGAGACGTAATGGTGGCAGATGAGCCTACTGCACCACTACAAGGCCCAGCAAGCACCACTGGTAATATGGAAGAGAGACCAGTAAATACACGGTGGAGAATATGTGTCAATGCTTGGAGAGAAAGTGGAGAGAGATAAAGTACAGGTTGAGTATCCCTTATCCAAAATGCTTGGGACCAGAAGTATTTTGGATATCGGATTTTTCCGTATATTTTGGAATAATTGCATACCATAATGAGATATCATGGTGATGGGACTCAAGTCTAAGCACAGAATACATTTATGTTACATATACACCTTATACACACAGCCTGAAGGTCATTTTAGCCAATATTTTTAATAACTTTGTGCATGAAACAAAATGTGTGTACATTCACACAATTCATTTATGTTTCATATACACCTTATACACACAGCCTGAAGGTCATTTAATACAATATTTTTAATAACTTTGTGTATTAAACAAAGTTTGTGTACATTAAGCTATCAGAAAATAAAGGTTTCACCATTTCACTCAAAAAATTCCGTATTTCGGAATATTCCGTATTTCGGAATATTTGGATATGGGATACTCAACCTGTACCAACCTATCCGCTCTAAACTGTCATTTTTTAAACTCAACCTGTAACATGACAATTCAGGAGAGAAGTAATAAGCTGATTGGCTGGTACTTTATTTCCATCCACGTTATCTCTCTCCAAGCTTCGATAAATCTTCCTCTATAGCGAGTGTTAGGGAGATATAATGTATTTATCCTAAGGAAGCTGTACTGTGTGTAAGTCATTGTCATCTCCAGCGTATGTACTGTATGTTATAGGAATGTAAGACAGTGGTTTAGGGAGTAAATGAAGTGTGATTGACTCATTAAACAATGTTAATGCAGTTCCCAGACACTTACTGTCTGCCTTTACTTATTGCCTGTTGTTTGTAATGCCTTAATGCGCAATAACAATATCTCATCCACCGTATCAATTGTAATTATGCTGGAGTTATTTTGAAACTGGTGTGACCAATAATAGTTCAATAACCTCCACGGGGGTGTTAAAATTGTTTAGCAAATAAATCAATCACACATGGCCGCAAGCCTCAAATATTACGTAATCGATGGTGGTGCTCCCGGAGTCAAGTGCTGTAAACAGTTGCAAAATTATGACTGATCGTTCTTTAAACAGAAGGGAAATTGATCAGATACAGACTACAATGCATCTGGCTGGGGAGGAAATGTAAATGATTCATATAAGATGATTTATAGGATCCGTATGGGAGAAAACAAGAGCCACATTATTCTTATGATCAGCAAACATTAACACCCTCATACGCCCTAGTTATGTCTCTTATCCGTCAAGTATCACCCCTTAATCTATTTACCATAGATAACACCAGTCAAAAAAACAAAAACAAATTGAGTCTTTATTTTAATGACTATTTTCTGATTCTCTATATCAAAAAATAAGCAAAACCTTTGTTTATTTAGAAAACACTTTGCTTTTGTCCCTTTTACACTGATCAATAAATATTAACATTTTTGAATGACCATATAAGGAGAATCGTGCTTTAGTAAGTAAGGGAGGGGACGAGCGGGGGGAAAGCAAGTGGTATTCTGACCCTCATTACACAAAAGCAGTGTGTAACTATTCAGATAGCTAAACCATGTCCATCTCTCAATGCGCAGACAGTGAGATTTCGGGAACTGTAAACCTTTTATTAATACAGACTGGAATGATTGTCCATATAATATAGCTGTAGTTCTGCAGAATAGATCACTGTACATGTAACAAATAAGAGACTAAACAGTGCACGGAAATAAGATATAAGTCTCTGGGGTAGAGGAGACTTAACACAGCCTGTCAGCAACTCATGCACAGATAACTGAGTAGTAACCAAAATGGAGGATCTAACCCTTTGACCTGTCACATGGCAAAAGGCAGCAAAGCATAGACAACCAAGGCCCTCATTCCGAGTTGTTCGCTTGTTATTTTTTTCTCGCAACGGAGCGATTAGTCACTAATGCGCATGCGCAATGTTCGCAGTGCGTCTGCGCCAAGTAAATTTGCTAATAAGTTTGGTATTTTACTCACGGCTTTATGAAGAAATTTCTTCGTTCTGGTGATCGGAGTGTGATTGACAGGAAGTGGGTGTTTCTGGGCGGAAACTGGCCGTTTTATGGGTGTGTGCGAAAAAACGCAGCCGTTTCTGGGAAAAACGCGGGAGTGTCTGGGTGAACGCTGGGTGTGTTTGTAACGTCAAACCAGGAACGAAACTGACTGAACTGATCGCAGTGGCAGAGTAAGTCTCGAACTACTCAGAAACTGCAAAGAAATTTCTAACCGCAATTCTGCTAATCTTGTGTTCGCAATTCTACTATGCTAAGATTCACTCCCAGTAGGCGGCGGCTTAGCGTGTGCAAAGCTGCTAAAAGCAGCTAGCGATCGAACAACTCGGAATGAGGGCCCAAGTGCAGATAAGAATTTTTTATATATTCTGTTACAGTAGTTGTTCGTTTAAAAAAAAAAAAATTATAAATAAAAGTAATTCGAATTCATAACAAAAGTTTGTTTTATTTTTACATACAATAAAGTTATGAAAATAGGGAAATTTTCTTAAAATCTGTAATTTCATTCTGATAGCTACTAAAGCAAACTTTTTCGGGTTAAACTATTTTTTCTTTAATTACTAATGTTGAAGAAATAAAAATCAGATATGCAGAACCCAGACTCAAAATTCGTGTTGACCGAAGCAATATATGACTAGAGACAAGCATAGTTGAGGCAACATTGCAGATGGATCCTTTGAAGTGGAGGGATTGCAACAGAGATCTCTGATCAGTAGCGGCTCTTGCCACGGGCAAGCAGGACTTTTGCCCGGGGCGCCGCTGTCCTGGGGGCGCTGCCGCCGTTGCAAGAACCGCTACTAACTAGGATGGCAGTGGCGGTGGTTATGACAAGGTCCTCTCCACAAAGGGAATCTAGACGTGCAGTGAGGTAGCATCTAGTTTCCCTTCGCGGAGAGGACCTTTCTGTGCGGCGCTATGGGAGAGACGTCATGACGTCTCTCCCATAGATCAGAGGAGCGGCGGCGGAGACGGAGCGCAGTGGTCGGGAAGCAGGAACGGGGCTGGTAAGTATTTTTTATTTTTTGACTAGGGGAACAGCTACTGGTGGGCACACTAAGGGGGGCACAACTACTGGGGCCACAACTAAAGGGGGCACAACTACTGGGGGCACAGCTGCAGGGGGCATAACAGCTGCAGGGGGCACAACAGCTGCAGGGGGCACAACTACTGGGGGCACAGCTGCAGGGGGCATAACAGCTACTGGGGGCACAGCTGCAGGGGGCACAACAGCTGCAGGGAGCACAGCTCTACAGGGTGCACAACTCTACAGGGGGCAAAACTACAGGGAGCAATACTGACCACGCCCCTTTCCTACAAAGCCACGCCCCCATTTTTTTACCCTGTTTTGCCGTTTTGGGCGGGTGCCAAAGGAAACTTTAGCCCTGGGCGCCTCAAGGTCTAGAACCGGCCCTGTCTCTATATGACTCTGATAACTGCTGCGGAACCTCAGTCATACATGCGGGTGATACTAAATATTTGCGGCTAACCCCTGAAGACAGCTATTTTCTGCGTTCCATGTACCAGGGCCTTAGAGTTCTGCAGCCAGCATTTGCCTGCCTGCTCCCTACGCTATGGCTTGTTACGCTGCTGAAAGCTATTTCTCTCTAGACTGGGGGGGGAGGGAAATATAAGACCTGCATTATGAATCCGGGGGAATGAATGACAGAAGATGCAAACAGTTTTCCTGGAAATATTCTGGTCACGGAAATGATATTAGGAGAATCAGAGTAATATGACAGAGTAATCAGGTTATTACTATTGGTCTTCCAGCAAAGACAGATTACTCAGCTATAATTCCTTGCAGTAGTATCTGTCACATTGTATTATACAGGTCCCTTGTTGCAGACTTCCCGCTAATCAAATAACACAAGCATGCCAAGCTTTAAGGATATCCTTAACAGCTGAATCTGCTGAACTGACGGAGCCTGGAATAAAGTGAGGTGTTTGAACCACACAGAAAAATTGACCCGTTAGCAGTGTCACACGTGGCGTTATGTGGACTGGACCGTGGGACTGATTCTGATTAGGAAGTAAAGCAAAATAAAAATAAAAAATAGCAAGTAACTGTGCACCTGGGTAACACCATGCTGCACTACAGGTGGGGCAGATGTAACATGTGCAGAGAGAGTTAGATTTGGGTGGGGTGTGACCAAACTGCATCGGTAATCATTTACAAGTCATGGTTTTAGAAAATGTTAGAGATTGGCCGGCATCCCGCACGGTCGGCAAACGCTGACCCTAATACACATGCCACAAAGTGCCTGGAGTTGAATAGTTATTCAAACATCAAGTCACTGGGAATGAGGGATTCCGACCTCTAGGTTGACCTTATTTAAGTCAACAGTCAATAGGTCGACCACTAATAGTCAACAGGAGAAAGATCGACGTGGACAAAAGGTTGATATGGGTATTAGGTTGACATGTAAAAGGACAACAGTGCAAAAGCAACAGTGCAAAAGGTTGACAGTACAAAAGGTTGACAGGTTGAAATGGTCGACACACCTGGTTGACACACGTATGGTCGACACCGGTTTTTGTTTTTTTTTGTAACCTTTTTCATACTTTACCATTCACATTGACTATGATTGAGAAGTAAGCCATGCAAGGGGTTCCCTGTACTCTTATGAAGTAAAGCTAAAAAATACTGTGTTGACCTTTTTTGTGTCAACCATTTGTCATTTCGACCTTTTCAAGTGTCGACCTTTTGTACCTGTCGACCATTTGCACTGTTGACCTTTAGGCCTATGTTAACCTTTTGACAATGTTGACCTTTGCCATGTTGACCATTAGAGGTTAACCTAATGACTGTCAGCCTCAGTAATCTTGTCGCTTGATGGGCTTACGTAAATGAATGTGCTTATGTGGATTGATGCGCCAGTAATTTAATGCACTTAAGTGGATAATGTTTTAACCCTCAAAGGACCGCCTCCTCTGTATTTACATGACAGTCGCTCTTTATCCTATGACTAAGCTGCTTGACGCATTTTGTCACGTGACTGTGACTTCCTCAGGGAATGTTTCCTTTTTGTTTCTTTTGGGGTTTTTTCCCATATATTTACAATTCATTTTTTCTAATTCCTACCCCCTCTAGTCTCCTCACACAGACCCAATTACAGTACAGTATGTTAGTTTAGGGCATGACACCTGTCTGTATAAGCAGCTATAGCACCAAGGCATTTCCTCTTTGTATTTGCCTGTGATCACTAGTGCCTCAATACCAGCCTTACTGCTGCAGCTACACTAACTCCCAGAAGCACAGGCGCTACCACCTCTAGTCTCCTCACACAGACCTAATTACAGTACAGTATGTTAGTTTGGGGCATGACACCTGTCTGTATAAGTAGCTATAGCGCCAAGGCATTTCCTCTTTGTATTTGCCTGTGATCACTAGTGCCTCAATACCAGCCTTACTGCTGCAGCTACACTAACTCCCAGAAGCACAGGCGCTGCCACCTCTAGTCTCCTCACACAGACCTAATTACAGTACAGTATGTTAGTTTGGGGCATGACACCTGTCTGTATAAGCAGCTATAGCACCAAGGCATTTCCTCTTTGTATTTGCCTGTGATCACTAGTGCCTCAATACCAGCCTTACTGCTGCAGCTACACTAACTCCCAGAAGCACAGGCGCTACCACCTCTAGTCTCCTCACACAGACCTAATTACAGTACAGTATGTTAGTTTGGGGCATGACACCTGTCTGTATAAGTAGCTATAGCACCAAGGCATTTCCTCTTTGTAGTTGCCTGTGATCACTAGTGCCTCAACACCAGCCTTATGCTGCAGCTGCACTAACTCCCAGAAGCACAGGCGCTATCACCTCTAATCTCCTCACATAGACCCAATTACAGTACAGTATGTTAGTTTGGGGCATGACACCTGTCTGTATAAGTAGCTATAGCACCAAGGCATTTCCTCTTTGTAGTTGCCTGTGATCACTAGTGCCTCAACACCAGCCTTATGCTGCAGCTGCACTAACTCCCAGAAGCACAGGCGCTATCACCTCTAATCTCCTCACACAGACCCAATTACGGTACAGTATATTAGTTTGGGGCATGACACCTGTCTGTATAAGTAGCTATAGCACCAAGGCATTTCCTCTTTGTAGTTGCCTGTGATCACTAGTGCCTCAATACCAGCCTTACTGCTGCAGCTACACTAACTCCCAGAAGCACAGGCGCTATCACCTCTAGTCTCCTCACACAGACCCAATTACAGTACAGTATGTTAGTTTGGGGCACGACACTAGTGTCTGTATAAGTAGCTATAGCACCAAGGTATTTCCTCTTTGTATTTGCCTGTGATCACTAGTGCCTCAATACCAGCCTTATGCTGCAGCTACACTAACTCCCAGAAGCACAGGCGCTACCACCTCTAATCTCCTCACATAGAACCAATTACAGTACAGTATGTTAGTTTGGGGCATGACACCTGTCTGTATAAGTAGCTATAGCACCAAGGCATTTCCTCTTTGTAGTTGCCTGTGATCACTAGTGCCTCAATACCAGCCTTACTGCTGCAGCTACACTAACTCCCAGAAGCACAGGCACTATCACCTCTAATCTCCTCACATAGACCCAATTACAGTACAGTATGTTAGTTTGGGGCATGACACCTGTCTGTATAAGTAGCTATAGCAGCAAGGCATTTCCTCTTTGTATTTGCCTGTGATCACTAGTGCCTCAATACCAGCCTTATGCTGCAGCTACACTAACTCCCAGAAGCACAGGCGCTACCACCTCTAATCTCCTCACATAGACCCAATTACAGTACAGTATGTTAGTTTGGGGCATGACACCTGTCTGTATAAGTAGCTATAGCACCAAGGCATTTCCTCTTTTTAGTTGCCTGTGATCACTAGTGCCTCAATACCAGCCTTACTGCTGCAGCTACACTAACTCCCAGAAGCACAGGCGCTGGTGACGAGGCACAGTGGTGGCACTGACCACTCTCCTACATCTGGGGGCACCATACCGTCAGTGAGCGGCCGGATTAGCGTGGTCAATGTTAGTAGATTACTACAGTATCCATAAGCACAACCACAAGTCAGACCTGTAACATCGCTGTCACCTGACAAGTGCAGCCCGTCACAGAGGACATCTGGGTAACTGTATCCTCTTTTCTCTATGTGGGGGAAGTGTTGATAAAAACACGAATGTCCCAAAAATGGGCGACCTCATTAAAATGTAAATGTACACTAGAAATATATTTTTTCAAAATTGCTTTTATATTAACTTTCCCCAATAATACCGATACATTGGGTAGAAAAGAGGCAAAGGTACATTTATTACGGAGGTAATTCAGCACGCCGACAAGATCTTTTCATCCCTGGCAAAGAGGAAAATAAACAAGGAGAGATATTTACAGAGCAGATGAGCAGTTAGATTGTACAACGCGGTGTGATGATAATGCAGAATCCGGCAGAGCTGCACGGAAAGATTCACGTTCATCCGTAATGCATCAGCCACCGGTACAGTAATTGACATCCTCTGCTCGGGTCTTTATCCAGGTATAATGGGATGTTTCATGAAAAGAATTTGCTTGTGCTCAGCATCTAAGGCAGAATATTAAGAGCCCTCTTCCATCTGCCGGAGGGATTCTCTATTCCCCCAGCAATTGCAGGCGAACGGCGGATCTCTGCGTGGCTGGAGGCTTGTGATGATCACGGTGACAGAAGTGACGCTGCTACGGCAGAAATGACTCTACGTGTTTATTATCTGAAGCCATTCCGCCCCTGAGTCTCCATTTTCCCTTTGGGGACCTACAGAGGCCGCAGCATGTGACAGATTGTACAGCACAGCTTTGGGGGACAGAATTTAGGTGCGTTTGCTTTTGGTTTGCAGCAGATGTGACATATCAGTTAATTTAGGCGGGAACGCTTCTAGCCAGGGCTCCCAATCCAAGGACTAGGGGCAGTGATGGGGAACCTTTGGCACTCCAGCTGTTGTTGAACTACACATTCCAGCATGCCCTGCTACAGTTTTAGCATGACCAAATAGCAAAACTGTAGCAGGGCATGCTGGGATGTGTAGTTTAACAACAGCATGAGTGCCAAAGGTTCCCCATCACTGGACTAGGGGAATTTCTCTTCACTGAAACTGCAACCCGCTGTGGTGCCACAAGTTTAGGGGCTACCGAAGACTCTAGACACATGACAATGCCATGCGTTCAGGGAATGTAGAGCGATAAAGTACTAACCAATCAGCACCTAGATGTCAATTCAAAAGGCTGTGGGAGAGATTTATCAAAGACTAGCTGGAGTACCCAGCGTTGCCCGGGATTTTAAGAATGTCTGTTTACAAAAATACATTTAAATATTAAACACAGAGTATTAATAACATTGTAGATAGCTGAATACCCGTGCTTCGCTATGGGATGAGGATGGTAAATTAGAATGATAGTTGTTCGTTAATTTACGTTGGTTGTAGATCTAGTATATAGGCATATCTTGCTTCTCTGACGCACTTTGTGTAGTGGCCGGACCCCTTTTTGGTCCCCTAAGGGACCCTGCTCTTCCCACTATACAACTCTCAGTCTGTGGCTTCCTGCTGACTCCATTCCCCTCCTCACATCATGTCAGTGCCCCTGTGAAATGAGCGTTTTTTTTTACAGTTTCTTATATAGCGCAGCACATTATGTATCTTCTGATATACTCTGTGCTGCTGGGGGACCATGCTACTTCCACTATATAACTCTCAGTCTGTGGCTTCCTGCTGCCTCCATTCCCCTCCTCACATCATGTCAGTGCCCCTGTGAAATTATCAATTTTTTCACTGTTTATGATATAGCGCAGCACATTATGCATCTCCTGATATACTCTGTGCTGCTGCCTCACCCCTAGGGGGGGGGTAGGAGTGTCTTCCCCCTACAGTGTTTGTTCCTAGCCTGTAAGTCATATGTGTACCAAGTTTGTTGTAAATAGGTCCAGGCATTCGGGAGTTGTGCTGTCTCCTGAAATACTCTGTGCTGCTGTCCCACCGCTAAAGGTGTCTGACCCCCACAGTGTTTGTTCCCAGCCTGTAAGTCATATGTGTACCAAGTTTGTTGTAAATTCGTCCAGGCATTCGGGAGTTATGGCGTCTCCAGAAATACTCTGTGCTGCTGTTCCCCCCTAAGGGTGCTAGGGTTGTCTTCCCCCCACAGTGTTTGTTCCCAGAGTGTAAGGCATATGTGTACCAATTTCTGAGTACATTGCTCCAGCAATTCCGGAGTTATGCTGTCTCCTGATATACTCTGTGCTGCTGTCCCACCCCTAGGGGTGCTAGGGATTTCTAATTGTTTTAGTTGCCTCTGCCGTGTTTTAATACGCTTGTATGTCAAATTTCACGATCTTCACTTGTAAACTGTGAATTTGTATAGAAAGACAGACAGAAGGACACATTTTCACTTTTATATAGTAGATTGGAGAAAGATAAAGTATTAACCAATCCTTAACTGCAAACAGGCTGTGTTTGAAAAATTACAGGAGATGATTGGTGGCTTACATACAAATTCGATGATGTAGGGTCAGCACAGGCGCAAGACGCTGTCTGAGCATGTGTAGAGCGAGTCTTGCGATATTGGCCGAAGCCCCCCCGTCAGGAGCTGCATGCTGCGGTGTATGGGGGGTGGAGCGGGGGCTGATGCTTGTTGCTTCATTTAGTCCTCAGGGAAAGCTTTATTTAAAATGAAACATTGGATGCTCTTGGCAAAGTGTTTCATTCTCACTGCCCCCTGAGTGCCGGCTGTGGGAGTGAGTGCCGGCTGTGGGAGTGAGTGCAGTTATCTCCTGAGGATCGGCGCCAGGCTCATCTGTCTGTTTGTAACGCTCAGCATACAGATGCACTGTGGATGCTCTGCTTCCCGCTTAGGACATCCTGCTCTGTGGAGCTGATGATGACACTGTCGGCATATGCCCAGGGTAAGCAGGATTTGCTGTTGTACTTCGGGTCCTGCACAAATATACAGCAGTATCACACAGTGCCGTAACTAGGTGTGTGCCAGTGGTGCCTGGCACACAGCGCATGTGCACTGTGGGAGCAGGATCGCTAGCACAACCCGCAGGGCCACTACTGTCTATGATGGAAGGCAGCTCCAAAACCTCTGCCACTAGCTGAGCGCTCCCCGTGGCGAGGTGCGCCCAGCTTCTTCACGGCGCACATCATGTAGTTACCTACATGACACAAGCGCTGCCCGTCCACCACCACCCTGCACGGAGAGCGTGTGCTTCACGTGCCACCCCCCCCTCCTCCGGCACCTCTGTAGGGGAACAGAGGAACAGAAGCCGGCTGCTAAAAGTCTCCCCCCCCACCCCCGCATCCATGTCCTGCAGCACGGATAGTGCCTGCACTCTCCGCCCCCTCCCTGGTCCCCCTCTCCAGCTGTAGCTCTTGTTAGTGTGAGACGAGTGGGCAGCCGAAGCCCAACCCACTCACTCCATCATCATGCCCCGCATCCACGTTGGTACTGCAGAACAGAGAGAGTGTGCTTCCCGTGGACCCCCACCACCCACCCAAGGCGCCTCAAGTAGGGGAATAGAAGCCGGCATAGCGCAGCGTAAGGCAGGAAGAGGACAGATGATACGCCTGCCGGCTCATTGAAGGTGAGTATAACTCTCTCTGTCTGTCTGTCTCTCTCTCTCTCCCCTCCATCCCATAATGTTTAAAAAGGGGGACTGAATGTCATAATCTATAAAAAAAGGGGGGCTGCCTGTCATAATCTATAAAAAAAAGGGGGACTGCCTGTCATAAGCTCAAAAAAGGGGGACTGCCTGTCATAATCTATAAAAAGGGGGACTGCCTGTCATAATCTATAAAAAGGGGGACTGCCTGCCGTAATGTGTAAAAAAGGGAGACTGCCTGCCATAATGTGTAGAAATGGGGGACTGCCAGCCATAATGTCTAAAAAAAAAAAAAAAAAAGCGGGGGGGGGGGGGGGGGAGACTGCCTACCATAATGTGTAAAAAAAGGGGGACTGCCTGTCATAATGTGTGAAAAAGGGGACTGCCTGCCATAATGTGTAAAAAAAGGGGGCTCTGTTGCTGTAATGTGTAAAAAGGAGACTCTGCCTGCTCAATGTGTTAAAAAGGGGTACTCTGCCTGCCTAATGTGTAAAAAGGGGAACTCTGCCTGCCTAATGTGTAAAAAAGGGGGCTCTGCTGCCATAATGTGTAAAAAAGGGGAACTCTGCCTGCCTAATGTGTAAAAAAGGGGGCTCTGCTGCCGTAATGTGTAAAAAAGGGGTACTCTGCCTGCCTAATGTGTAAAAAGGGGGACTCTGCCTGCCTTAACTGATGTAAAAAAAACTCTTCCAGGGGGGTCAGGATCTCCGGATCTGAGGCGGGTATCAGGGGGGCGTGGTCCAACGCGTTTCACTCGGCTCAGGATGCCGTGCTTCGTCAGTCCCTGGAAGACGCCGGCCGCTCAAGCTCCACGAGGATCAGCACTGCAGGCGCCTGCAGTAACATCGCGGCTTCGGAGGAAAAAGGCACACACGACCCACCACTGCCCGGAAACGAGATCACTAATCCCGTAAGGGACGAAGATATGTGAATTTTTTACATCAGTTAAAAGCCGCTGGTAAAATAAACATTGAAAGAACACCATTTTTCACATGAAACAGGAGTGACAATAGAGAAAAATTTAGGAACGGAAAGACAGTACTCCCCCTCTCACCAGATTGTGCATGCACTCTAAGGACTTTTTAACAGAGGAACAATTCAGCAACAGTATCTATCCGTACTCTGTTTTAAATTACTGTGTCAAAAATGTATCAATTTGTATCTGCTGCAAACCCTTTGTAAATAACCACAGGGGAATCACAGTTGCATGGTGTTCACAGTTTTCAGAACCGTTTCATTCACATGCAACTGAGATTAATGGCACTCTGAACCTATGTGTTTTTAAGAATTCTTTATGTACATGTATTTACATTTGCTTTAGAGCGATTTACACTGACAATAGGCAGTTGTAGAGAGCGTTAGATTTCAACACCAACCACAATTTTATATTACTGTTTTTTATATTACTGTTGTTTTACCTACCCATATTAATTCATGTGATCAAAATAAATAAAAAACAATTTTTCTTTATACAGTACGTAAAACACCACTGAAGTCTTTCAATAACAATCCACAGCCTATCTAGTAGCGCCAGAGGTTCCTTTTCTTCTTTTTTGCTCTTTATCTATGATTTTAGCTGTTTTTATGCATTTTCAAGAAATCCAAAACCCAAGATTCGTATTTAAAATCTGAATTCCGAACCAAAACACTTAAGTAGGGTTTTGCAAAGCTAAAACACAACGATGAAATCAGAACAAAAACCAAAACACGAGACTCTGCGCATATCTCTAGCCAAAGCATAAAGTAAAAGCGATCACTTTACTTCTACTGACCGCCGGGTTGGGCACCTACCGGAACCCCTGTCCTAGTGTGACTTAGTATTACTATTAATACATTCATGCGAGTAACAGTTCCTTATTGCAGCAAATTGTGGCGATATATAATTCTTACTTTCAGGGACAGAACGCATCTATGCCCCTGTACCTCTAATAATAACTCTAAGCCGGTGTAATGTCATCTGCTCTGGCTGACACGTTCAATAAACGCATTATCTACCCACATCATGAATCCCCTTCTCACCCACCTCCCGTCCTCTGCCTGTCCAGCTGCCTCCCAGCCATCACTTGTAGCTGACAACCCACATTCACTTCCAATCAGCGGGAAGCGGTGAGACACAAGTGACATTTCAGGAAGTGCAGCAGAGAATTGATTCATGGACACAGAATGTCACACTGGTTAGTCTGAATGTACTGGTAAAGTTCAGGAATACCGCGTACCATCAGGTCGCATTGCGTCACCCTGTGTGCGCTAAAACCACTTTTTCACTGAGCAGAAAACTCATATACAGGAACTAATCTGAGGGAAAGGGTTTATATGGTTAAAGATGGCTTATTAAACTATAGGCCTGATTCCGATTTGTACGCTAGAGCCTACGCAGCTGCGATTTTTCAGGCTACGGAATTGAAAAACCATGTCGGTGAAGCAGCCACCCAGAAATGAATAGTGACACCCACCAGTGACATCACAAAATCTCAGCCACTGCATACGCATTCGCAACATTGTCACGAATCCATGGAACATCGACCCCCCCCCCCCCCCTCAAGTGAGTTTATAGTGTTGCAGAATGGCAGCGAGAACTGCGACACTGGTGTCATTTTTTTGCATGCAAAAACAGATGTGGGCAGAGCAAGCCCCCAAGATACGCCTGACACGCCTGTGTTCTGTGATACTTACGGCTGTAAGTATGACTAACCCTAACTCCTATCCCTCCCCTTAGTGCCCAACCCTAATCCTCCCTCTAGTGCCTAACTCTAACCCTCTATCTAGTGCCTAACCCTGACCCTCCATCTAATGCCTAACCCTGACCCTCCATCTAGTGCCTAACCCTGACCCTCCATCTAATGCCTAACCCTGACCCTCCATCTAGTACCTAACCCTGACCCTCCATCTAATGCCTAACCCTGACCTTCCATCTAATGCCTAACCCTGACCCTCCATCTAATGCCTAACCCTGACCCTCCATCTAATGCCTAACCCTGACCCTCCATCTAGTGCCTAACCCTGACCCTCCATCTAGTGCCTAACCCTGACCCTCCATCTAATGCCTAACCCTGACCTTCCATCTAATGCCTAACCCTGACCCTCCATCTAGTGCCTAACCCTGACCCTCTATCTAGTGCCTAACCCTGACTCTCCATCTAATGCCTAACCCTCCATCTAATGCCTAACCCTGACCCTCCATCTAGTGCCTAACTCTTCCCCTAATGCCCGCACTTAGTGCCTGACCCTAACCCTCCCCCCTAAGTGCCTAACTCTAACCCTCTATCTAGTGCCTAACCCTGACCCTCCATCTAATGCCTAACCCTGACGATCCATCTAATGCCTAACCCTGACCCTCCGTCTAATGCCTAACGCTGACCCTTTATCTAGTGCCCAACCCTGACCCTCCATCTAGTGCCTAACTCTAACCCTCTATCTAGTGCCTAACCCTAACCCTCCATCCAGTGCCTAACCGTGACTCTCCATCTAGTGCCTAACCCTGACCCACCTTCTAGTGCCTAACCCTGACCCTCCTTCTAGTGCCTAACCTTGACCCTCCTTCTAGTGCCTAACCCTGACCCTCCATCAAGTGCCTAACCCTGACCCTCCATCTATTGCCTAACCCTGACCCTCCATCTAGTGCCTAACCCTGATCATCCTTCTAGTGCCTAACCCTGATCCTCCATCTAGTGCCTAACCCTGACCCTCCTTCTAGTGCCTAACCCTGACCCTCTTTCTAGTTCCTAACCCTGATCCTCCATCTAATACCTAACCCTGACCCTCCATCTAGTGCCTAACCTTGACCCTCCAACTAATGCCTAACCCTGACCCTCCATCTAGTGCCTAACTCTGACATTCCATCTAATGCCTAACCCTGACCCTCCATCTAGTGCCTAACCCTGACCTTCCATCTAATGCCTAACCCTGACCCTCTATCTAATGCCTAACCCTGACCCTCCATCTAATGCCTAACCCTGACCCTCCATCTAGTGCCTAACCCTGACCTTCCATCTAGTGCCTAACCCTGACCCTCCATCTAGTGCCTAACCCTGACCCTCCATCTAATGCCTAACCCTGACCCTCCATCTAGTGCCTAACCCTGACCTTCCATCTAGTGCCTAACCCTGATCCTCCATCTAGTGCCTAACCCTGACCCTCCATCTAGTGCCTAACCCTGATCATCCTTCTAGTTCCTAACCCTGATCCTCCATCTAGTGCCTAACCCTGACCTTCCATCTAGAGCCTAACCCTGACCCTCCATCTAGTGCCTAACCTTGACCCTCCAACTAATGCCTAACCCTGACCCTCCATCTAGTGCCTAACCCTGACCTTCCATCTAGTGCCTAACCCTGACCCTCCATCTAGTGCCAAACCCTGATCATCCTTCTAGTTCCTAACCCTGATCCTCCATCTAGTGCCTAACCCTGACCCTCCATCTAGTGCTTAACCCTGATCCTCCATCTAGTGCCTAACCCTGATCCTCCATCTAGTGCCTAACCCTGACCCTCCATCTAGTGCCTAACCCTGATCATCCTTCTAGTTCCTAACCCTGATCCTCCATCTAGTGCCTAACCCTGACCTTCCATCTAGAGCCTAACCCTGACCCTCCATCTAGTGCCTAACCTTGACCCTCCAACTAATGCCTAACCCTGACCCTCCATCTAGTGCCTAACCCTGACCTTCCATCTAGTGCCTAACCCTGACCCTCCATCTAGTGCCTAACCCTGATCATCCTTCTAGTTCCTAACCCTGATCCTCCATCTAGTGCCTAACCCTGACCCTCCATCTAGTGCTTAACTCTGATCCTCCATCTAGTGCCTAACCCTGATCCTCCATCTAGTGCCTAACCCTGACCCTCCATCTAGTGCCTAACCCTGACCCTCCATCTAGTGCCTAACGCTGACCCTCCATCTAATGCCTAACCCTGACCCTCCATCTAATGCCTAACCCTGACCCTCCACCTAGTGCCTAACCCTGACCCCCCATCTAATGCCTAACCCTGACCTTCCATCTAGTGCCTAACCCTGACCCTACATCTAGTGCCTAACCCTGACCTTCCATCTAGTGCCTAACCCTAACCCTCCATCTAGTGCCTAACCCTGACCCTCCATCTAGTGCCTAACTCTCCCCCTAACGCCCCCACTTAGTGCCTGACCCTAACCCTCCCCTGAGTGCCTAACCCTAACCTTCCATCTAGTGCCTAACCATGACCCTCCACCTAGTGCCTAACTCTAACCCTCCCAATAGTGCCTAACCCTAACCCTCCCCTTAGTGCCTAACCCTGCCCCTCCATCTAGTGCCTAACTCTCTCCCTAACGCCCCCACTTAGTGCCTAAACCTAACCCTCCCATGAGTGCCTAACCCTAACCCTCCCCATAGTGCCCAACCCTAACCCTTCATCTAGTGCCTAACTCTGACCCGCCCCCTAACGCTCCCCTTAGTGCCTAACCCTAACCCTCCTCCTAATGCCTAACTCTAATCTCCCCTCCAATAGCCTAACGTCAATATTGTGGACATGTCGGCATTCTACTGATGCTGACATTATAAATTGGGCATAATTCAGATGTAGTTGTTGCTGCTGCTGATCCTATCCTTTGCTGTACACCTCTGCTATCACATCATTTCCGTCTATCGGCGTATAATTGCTGATACATCAGTACCATCCATCGTTGCACATCGGGTCATGTGGCAGAGTCTGAGTGCCTCGGTAGATGCGCCAGCTGAACGGGTGTGATACACTTTACCGGCGTTCGGGATGCCGGCGGTCTCGACAGGGGGAAGGTAAATATACTTACCCTCCCCCAATACCCCCCTAACTTCTCGCAGCCTGAACCGCCTGAATGGCTGCGACACGCCTGTGTTTACTCAACCACTCCCCGTTACCCCCCCCCCCCAAACGTTGTCTTCCTCTCACTCACTTTGCGACTAATCCCTTGTTGTGACCGCCATCGCATTTCCCTCGCTGCGCATGTGCACTGCAGCTTAGACATACGCAGTAAGAAAACACTGACCGATTTACCGGCCTAATTCAGCGTGGATCGCTGTTCAGAGAAATTGCCGTTGTCTGCGAGTAGAAAGGCGCCGCCCTGACAGGATGAAAAGACGCCCCGTGCAGGATTGCAATGCATCACAGATCGCAATCCACACGCAGATGTATATGTAATTCCCGGAACATTGAAGATTTTTTGCCGTCTGAGCAAATGTAAGTAGGTCTGAGGCTGAAACTAATCTGTGACTGGGACGGCCTGGAATTGGTCTGCGCTGACATCAGAGACCTCCCCAAAAACCCCTGGGCACGCCTGCGTTGTTGTTTTTTACACAACCAGAACATGGCAGGTTTCCACCCTGAAATGCTGGCTTCCTGTCAGTCAAATAACGGCTACATTGCGATTATGATCTGTACGCATTTTCTGTCGCTATTACCCCTCGCGCGTGTGCAATACGAAAGCTACACCTGTGCAGTCGTTCGATAATCGTTCGATTTGCGGATTCTCTGTATAGCGATCCAAGCTGAATTAGGCCCAATGTACAATAGCCGTTTTGTGACCGCATTATGACCGCATCGGATCGGAAACACCTCCAAAATGCCCAATTTCACCCGATATATCGGCCCAAATGCCCGTATTGGGCTGAAATCGGGCATTATCGTTCTAGTGTACGGGGCCTTTCAGTCAGCTCCTCTGCGTTTCTTCTCAAGCCCATTTTTTTCACTACAGTCTATTTGTCATTTTATTTTGTCGTTTACTTTCACACACTTACAGAAGTTTGAATTCTAATTAAAGCTATGTTCATATAAATAGATGAGGTTTCCATGGTTATCACTTCCAAAAGATCTGTCTATGGAAAAAAAAATTCTAATTTATATAAACTTAACACCAGATTTAAATCCACAATTATAGAAACACAGGTTATTTCCCAAAAATGTTTCCCCATTTTTTAATTAAAACAGTCTGAGAAATTGTGTTAGACTACAGAAATCTTCACCATATGGAAGAAAGATCTTTTCATCTTACTAATATATATTTTCCTATCAGTCTTTTGTGAAAACATCCTGTTTGCAGACTCTCTGACTGCCCCCTCCTCTTTCGCCTCTCCATGGGCGTGGGACTCAACATCCGAGGGTGGTCCGGGGTCGTGGAGACGCGATCGCGTAGGTAAGTATGTCCTGTACTTCTTTGAGATATTTGATATCTTAGTCACTGACTAACCCTCTTCATTTCATAGATGCAACAGTTGGTCGAGCAAATGATCGTCCGTTTATTAAGGCATTCTCATTAGGATAAACATAGAATAAGAACTGCTTACCGTAAGTAGCAAACTTCAACAATTAATGGACCCCCATCCCTGGGGCAGGAGTGCACATCTGGATGGGAGCTTGTCCGTTGATGATGTCAACACGCATGGCACGACTGCTGCGTCGGGAGATGACACATCCATGTCTTCCATCACCATAGTAACAAACTAAAACAACAACATAATGGAAGAATGGAAGAGCACAGGAACACAGTGTATCAAACAACTCATAATATATTAGACTACTACTGTAATGAAACCCTCATTTTGCTATTCGCAAATTTACTAAGGATTAATTTGCCTGAAAACTGCATGTCAAATGCGACTTCGTACACCAAATCGCGACAAATCACCATTGGTACAAGCATTGTAAAAATAACATTGGTATCAGTGGAAATCGCACATTTACTAAGAATCATCTTTGCAAATGCACAAAATCGCACCAAAATCACATAAAAGTTGCATTTCAATGCACAAAATCAATGCACTGATTTTTTTTTGAGAGTGTTGACTTTTTTTCACTAAGTCTAATCAAAAGCACCAGCCAAAATTGCACAAAAATCGCTCCTAAGTCACCTTCTCATGCAACCTTGACCAAGTCCTTACCGCACTAAAGACCCTCTCCAGCACCGATATCTGCTTCCCTAGCCAGGCGCCAGAGTGGCGTGATATCAACTTTTTATAAGATTGCAGGCATGCCAAATGTCCTGGGTGCTATAGACTACACATTCAGCTGAGACCACCTAAGGCAAGAGCACATGTGTTCAGGGCCGGTTCTGGCTGTGGTTGCGCCCCAGGCAAAACTATAGGGGCGTGGCTTCACACGGGGGCGTGGTCAGTAACGCCCCCATTTGTGTCCCCTGTAGCGCCGCTGGAATATTTTTTTTTTTAAAAGTATACTTACTATCCCCGTTCCTGATCCAGACCGCTGCAGACAGCCGCCGGCGCCGCTCCTCTCCTCGATCAGCATAGACACTAGAGGTCAATTATGACCCCTAGCGTCTGTGCCACAATACTGTGTGGTGCGATGTCATCGCGCACCGCACAGCAAAGGTCCCCTCGACGAAGGGAAACTAGACGCGTAGCGTCTGGTTCCCTTCAGAGAGGGGGACCAGCGGGGGGCACAGCGGCGGGGGTGACAGCGGGGGGCACAGCGGCGGGGGAGCACAGTAGCGGATCTTGCCATGGTGCGGCGCCCTCCGGAAGGCGGCACCCCGGGCAAAAGTCCTGCTTGCCCGTGGCAAGATCCACTACTGCATGTGTTCCTCAATCGCCACCACACCTGTTCCACTAATGTGCAGGAGGTTTGTGATGCAAACCAAAGAATTATGAGCATTATGCTTGGCTACCCTGGCTCATGATTTCTTTATCCTCAGTCAGTCATCCCTGTGTGCTAAATTTGTGGCGGGACAAATGCCGTAGGGATGGCTGATTGATAAGTAGACATCCCCCTGGTTACTTCCTCAATACCCACCTAAACATTTTGTCTTGTTAAGTTTTAAATAAATGTATTATTTTTCCTTGCGTGAGACTCAGGGCATGGTTGTGTCTCCTGCTTTTGACTGCATTGTCGTTTTCTGATAGTCCTGCAAGTATAATGATGTGCATAAATCCACTCAATCTGCGATAGAATGTACATTTGGGCTACTAAAAGCTAGGTTCTGTTGTCTTGATAGATCGGGAGGGACTATGTTGTATATTAGTGATAAGATCTTTGACATTGTGCACTGCTGCTGCATGTTGCATAATCTGTGCCTAAATCAGAGGTTTCCAAACTTTTTTGAATCACGGCGCCCTAGAATATCAGAATTTTTTTCACGGCACCCCTAGGCCAAAAATTTCTTATTGAGGAATTTAGAAAGAAATATTACACTAAGTAGATCGCGTTTTATGTCATCCTTAGGGTCAGTTGTGTGGTGAGGGACAAGATTTGCTTCTGTTTGGCCACATATTTTATGACTGGCAGCCACCAGCACTGGTTTTGCCTATTATATTGACAATGAATAATTTGAATTGGTCCTGGACCACCAACCCAGGGCACCCCTGCAAGTGTCCCGAGGCACCCCAGGGAGCCACGGCACACAGTTTGGAAACCTCCGGCCTAAATCAACCACCTCTGTCTGGTTTATACAACGCACAAAGAACAGGCAGGGCTGCTGGTTTCGTCTGGTGAATGTGTGAGTGGGAGGCAGGTTAGGTGATCGGTGATAGTCAACTATTTCACAGTAAGTATATTACACAACATTGCTATCTTAAAAAATACTTAAAATGTGTATCCTAAAATTTAACAAATTACTCGCATCTAGTGCAAAGCATGTAGTCCCTCCTGAAATGTGTACCCAGTACTGAAAGAGTGCTTAACATTAGCCATGTCACTTACAGATAAAGTATGTGACTGTATTTGAACCACATATTTTTACCGATACGTCCGTGTGTTAACACATTTGTAAACCATACAAAGTACACAAAATCAGTTCACACTTCTTTTAATGTGTGCAATGTTTCCAAATAATTAATTGCATGAGAACAGGATTCACACTTAAAAATAATTTGAGGGAAACAAAAAACTGGTTTACAACAGGTTTTATTTGTATTTGTTTGCGCCTCTAAAAGACAGTTGTTTTCTTTTAAGATTCTAATCATAACACCAAACTCTGTCAAATTGGTGTTAATTAACATGGCTGAAATTTTGATTTAGAATGCAAACATTTTCAATTAAAAGCATGACATTTGCATTCATTTATTTAAGACTACCGTCACCTTTTTGCAAATGACATCTTTGTCACAAGTGCTTTATTTGTGTGTGTGACAGTGTCACATGCCTGTCATGGGATGAATCCATGGAGGACTGGAAGTCAGAGGCAGTATCAGAACCTGCTTGTACTGTTGGCCCCTGTAAGTCTGGGCTGGGTGGTTTCGGAGTTTCGGGCTGTTGTGTTGTGACAGGAAACAATTGTAAAGTGAATGTCCCATCCTTTTCTGTTTCCATGGTATCATTACTGGGTGTGATATGGAGGGTCGACCACACTTATTGGGTTTCCCGGTCACTGTACAGAGAAAACGACACCAAAAAAACATAAAAATCTCATGATGACCTTTTGACCTGTAGACCTAGAACATGTCGACCAAGAGACCCTGTCGATCTAGAAACCCTGTTGACCTAGTTACTGTCGACCAATAGTGGTTGACCTAGACATTGTCGACCTAGAGACCGGATACCCTCATTACTCTGTGAGGCTGAAGGAAAATATGAGGTCAGTATGCAGAGACGGCCCTAGGCATAGGCAAACTGGGCAATTGCCTAGGGCATCTGGTATGCCTAGGGGCACAAGCAGCTTCTGCTGATTAAAATGATATGCGGCATGCCTATATTCTGTGTGTAGCATTTCGTATGCAGATACAGCCACAGTTGTACACAGTATATAGACAAACCGCATATCATTTTAATCAGCAGAAGCTGCTTGTGTATCCTAGCCATATAGCAATGCAAATAAGATGCATTTTCATAAATAAATAGGCACCCAACATTAGCAGAGCTGCCAGTTGACTCACGCCAGGAACTATATGTGTCTTTATGTGTATAAGGCACTAATAATGTGCGGCATATGTGTAAGGGACATTATGTGTGTCATTATGTATATAAGGGTATTAATGTGCAGCATATGTGTAAGGGATATTATGTGTATGAGGGCATTAATAATGTGTGTCATATGTGTAAGGGGCATTACTGTGTGGTATTATGTGTATAAATGTGTTACCAATGTGTGGCATGTGTATAAGGTGCTCTACTGTGTGGCGTAACGTATAGAAAGGGCACTACTGTGTGGTCTAATGTGAATAAAGAGCAATATGGTGTGGTGTAATGTGAATAAGGAGCAATTCAGTAAGATGTTATGTGAATGAGGGGCACTACTGTGAGGAGTAACGTATATAAGGTAAAGTGGTACTAATGTGTGATGTAATGTTAATAAGGGACACTATCGCATGATAAATTGTGAATAAAGTTGCACTAATGTGAGGCATAATTTGAATTTAGGGTACTATTGTGTAGCCAGGCCCCTTGCCAGCAAAAACACATACCTTTTTGGGCTGTGCGCCGAATGTGCACACTGTTCTTATTTAAATTACAGGGAGTAGAAAAAAAAAGAAGACTGCTATGGGTTGGGGGTGATGGTGCTGGGAAAGGGGTGCAGGGTCAGTGGTGGTGCTAGGGGGCACCAGCCAAAATCTTGCCTAGGGCATCATATTGGTTACGGCCGGCTCTGTCAGTATGAGTGAATGGTAAACAAATAAGGAGACACATAGCAGAATGACCACTTGTAGTGTCTGGTTATAAAAAAAATAAAACAAGTTGGCAAAACAGCAAGAGCACCCCCAAAACACACACACACAAAATAAGTTTAGAATTTTAATATGCAACGTATTTGTTTTGTGGCACAAGTGGAAACAGGATGAAGGATTCGAAAGACAGACACTTGTGGATTTGAGCATCCCAAACATGAAGCTTAGTAGAGGCATCTTTCATGAAGACTATTTGTAAAATATTATTTGTAGATTCCCCCTAAGCTAGACTACTCTACTTTCAAAACGTATTAATAACTGTACGTTTGTAAAATCAAAAGTGCAGAAAAACACATTTGTCTGAAAGAGAACATGCTAATCCATTTCATTCTTCTTTGTATTTACTCACCAAAAGTGGCTACGCACATGGAGGTGTGTGTGGTCCTTTCACTTGCTGCTCCTCACCACTCCTCACTGAAGAAGGCAGCGGCGGTGGTGGTAGACGTCTTCCAGATGGACCTTTAAAGAAATGTTACCTGTTTATTATGAAAGTTAATTTAGTTTTATTGTGAGTAAGCTTAACACAATCCTGCACTTGTACTTACCTGGCTGATGCTGAACCTGGCTTTGGGGTGGCTGTGACACTTTGCTCTTCCCTTTATCACTTTTTCATGTGTTGATATATTCAGAGTGAGGTTATTTCCTGAAAAATACAACAACATTTTTCTAAAAAATTTTTTTATTTTTTTTAAATTAATGTTTTCTTTTCAAAAACAAGATGGCCTACAAACACAGAAATGGCTCTCTGGACAAATATATTTTAGAAAGTGACTATTTGCTTTTTCCGGGAAAACAAAATACACGTTACATGCAGAATTTGTGTAAAATTACAGATCTGTTCCAAGCCAAATTTGACCTCACAACGAGAACAGTAAAACATGAGAAAGGTTAGCATCAGCACAATACTCACACTGCTCTTGTAGGTCATCTGTGTCCTGTACATGGAGCACCTGAACCACGTCTGGTGAAAGTTTGGCCCACCGTGGCTCTTCATGCTCCAGCCACTCCTGCTGGAAGGGGGAGACAGCGCCACTCTCCCTATTCAGCCTGGACTTGCTTCATGCAAAGTTTTATGGAGTTGAAGTGCTTTTTGGGCACCTCCGCAGTGCTCTTCAGTGTGTTGGAGCAGTTGGCCTCCTCCATAATCTACTGCCACAGAGAAGATTTCCTCCGGCTACTGGCCCTGGAGGGGTAGCGACCATAGAGGTAGTCATAATGGCACATAACTCCCTTGACCAAGGTAACATTCTCCTACAGCATAGGTTCTCAAACTCGGTCCTCAGGACCCCACACAGTGCATGTTTTGCAGGTAACCCAGCAGGTGCACAGGTGAATTAATTACTCACTGACACATTTTTAAAGGTCCACAGGTGGAACTAATTATTTCACTTGTAATTCTGTGAGGAGACCTGCAAAACATGCACCGTGTGGGGTCCTGAGGACCGAGTTTGAGAACCTTTGTCCTACAGTATGTAAAGCGCACATTGTGACCACTTTTTGTCTTGCCCACATCCACAGACACCTCATCTTCATCCTCATTCTTCTGCTCTGGGTCAGTTTTCTCAGCCCTCCTGTCCCCATTCTCCTCTTCCATCATAACAGAAAACAGTAAACACTGACAACTCAAAGAAAATAATAACCCCCATTTACCATCACCTCTCTCACACTCAGCACACTCACACACCACAGGCACTCACACTCACAGTACACTCATTCACCACAGGCACTCACATTCACAGCAAATTTACACACCACAGGCACTCACACACCACAGGCACTCAAATTCACAGTACACACACACACCACAGGCACTCACACTCACACCACAAGCACTCACACACACAGTACACTCATACACCACAGGCACTCACATTCACAGCACATTTACACGAGTGGTATTCAGTTTACCGGTTTTTGGGATCCCGATGCACAGTATACCGGCGCCGAAATCCCGACAACCAGCATACCGACACCTTTTCTCCCACTTGGAGGTCCACAACCCCCCTGGAGGGAGAATAGATAGCATGGCGTGTGTAAGAGGCTCATTTGCGCTTGCCCCACTGTCGGCAAGCTGGTGGTCGGGAACCCAGCCGCCGGCAACTCATACCACACCCCATTTACACACCACAGGCACTCACACTCACAGCACGCTCATACACCACAGGTACTCACATTCACAGCACACACACACCACAGGCACTTACACACACAGCACACTCACACACCACAGGCACTCACACTCTCACAGTACACTCACACACCACAGGCACTCACATTCACAGCAGATTACACACCACAGGCACTCACATACCACAGGCACTCACACACCACAGCCCTCACACACCACAGGCCCTCAAATACCACAGGAACTCACACACCACAGCCCTCACACACCACAGGCCCTCAAATACCACAGGCCCTCACACACCACAGGCCCTCACATACCACAGGCACTCACACACCACAGGCCCTCACATACCACAGGCCCTCACACACCACAGCCCTCACACACCACAGGCCCACACATACCACAGGCCCTCACATACCACAGGCCCTCACATACCACAGCCCTCACATACCATAGACCCTCACATACGTCAGGCACTCACATACCACAGACCCTCACATACCACAGGCCCTCACATACCACAGGCTCTCATATATAATGACAAGACAAATCTTAAAATTACACAGAGCAAAAACAAAACACACAAAGGACAAAGACAACACAAAGACACAAGACAAGTTACACAATCCCAGGCAACAATCTCAGAATATATATAGAACTCTCCATTTAGACAACCGTGCAACCACCTCAACCACACTTTCTGTCACTATATGACAAATTTTGGTGTGCATTAAGGTGCGACTTTGGTGGGATTTGAGGTGCAGCTTGTGTAAATTGAGGCTTGATTACCTTTGTGAGGCATTCTACTGCGAATCATAGTGCACTCAAATGGAACTTACTGTATGAGGCAACTTCCCATGTGAAAAGCCCCAAACTGACAAATTCCACACTCAAAAAGCAACAACATACACCATTGAAAGACAAAGACGCAAGTGAAAACGCTTGTTAGGAAATGTGCAATTTTTGTTCTGGCGATTAGGGGCGATTTGTAATCTCACCCAAGGCCCATACACACTTGACGATAAAATGAACGACGTCGTTCATTTCAGCCCTCATCAACGACGTCGCTCATTATATCGTCAAGTGTGTATGCATCCGACGACCACCGATGCGCGGCCCCGCGGGACGTTAACGACCCTCGCTTATCTGTGGAGCATGTATGCTCAATTTCCACTATGGTCGTTACCGACCAGAGACGTCGTTGAATGTGTATGGTGTGAAAGACCAACGACCAACGACCAAGCCACTGTTCACCAGCCCTGTTCCCAGCTCATTATTTAAATAAACTGTTCAGCTTGGATGCTTCAACGATGAATGGTCTTTGGTCTTTCGTCTTTGGTCTTTCGTCTTTCGTCGTTGGTAGTGTGTATGCTCATGTCGTTTGCTCAGCTGTTCAAGGGAAGTTCAAGGGAAGTCGTTAACGACGGTCGTTAACGACGTGTGCATCGTCAAGTGTGTATGGGCCTAAAATCAATTCTTAGTAAATTTAAGATTGCTAACTGGTTTTAAGCACCTTGGCGTTTAGGTGAGACATACATAAACATACAGTACCTGCTGTAATACACCTAGGAGAGCAGCCCACACAGGTTAGAGTAAATAAGCTAACACATGGGGACATGAGACGAGCTCTAAACCAGTTAGCATATGCAAAGTCTAAGGGGTCGATCCATTTAGCCGCAAAGGGTGCCATATGTTATTGCCGCAGTGCTTTAACGCCAGCACCAGCACCTGATCTCGAACCCTTCGCGGGTTGCAATCAGCTCCAGTTCCCACAAAATTGCTTGGACTTCTATGAGGTGTGAGCACTTTTTTGTGCAAAGTCTGTAAAGTGCGTACGCAGACACAATGACTCGTACCGGCAAGATCATCATGGCTAATTGGATTGACCCCCTAAGTCTAATGTGACAGCAATTGCTATGTATATAATTCTGGACTTGCAGAAAAATGGGGTCCCCTGACGGGGGTATGCAAGCTAATATGAACTAAACCCCATTATTTACTGTATTATGGTGAGTGTAGAGCCTCTGTGATATGTATTTAGCTGCAATACGACACATGTTGTGCTATATCTTTTTATATACTAAGCTAGGTATTCGGCTGACGAATTCCAATGAACTTCCTGATCGCTGGGCTGCAACTTTGCAGAGGGTTGCGATCACATAGTTGCCGCCCATAGAGAGTTAAAACCTGCCCGTGCAAGTGTGCAATTGCATGCGTACGCCAAGCGAAAACTTCGCCAGACAGCGGACATCTGCAAATCCGTTCACAACTCACTCACCATCGAATTACTTTTCCAGTATGTGCGCAGCCCAGGACTTACTCCTACAGTGCGATAGAATCAGGCTGATCGGCGCCGGAGCTGACGTCACACACCCACCCTGAAAACGCTTCGGAACGCCTGTGTTTTTCCTGACACTATTTACATATATAGACAGTATTTGTATTTTTTTGCTCATTTGTTTTTCCTTTAGGTTCATTGCAGATACAATGTTTGTGTGTTTGTATACTGTTGGCAGATTTGATGCGCCCGGCATTTAGTCATTAAAACCCTAAGTATATAAAAAGACATAGCACAATTTGTGTCCTCTTGCAGCTAATTGCAGATAAACAGTATTTTTACAGCCAGCGGAATTTAATGTTACGGCTCAAACTAATTGCAATACCAATTTCTGCTTATAACGTAATATTTTTACAATTTCTACATTATCATTCCAGCCTGAACTATAATTATATGACGCACGCTACGTATCACAGCCACACATAGCACTTTGCATGTTCCCACAGCATGACACATGCTCCAGATTCTGAGTTACACACAAAGTGGTTGTGTTTGGGGGCAGCCGGAGAAGCCGGATTTAGGGAGAGATGTACTAAGCGGTGATAAAAGTGGAGAAGTGAGCCAGTGGAGAAGTTGCCCATGGCAACCAATCAGCATTGATGTAACATTTATAATTTGCATACTATAAAAGTATACAGAGCAGCTGATTGGTTGCCATGGGCAACTTCTCCACTCTCAACACTGCTTAGTACATCTCCCCCTGAATTCCTTACACTAATGAAAGAAACCATTGGGCTAATGCAGGGGCTTTGTACGTCTGCAAGGGGAAAGCCGTATCACCCACTGATTTTGCTCCAGCTGCCGCAACTGTTGCCATGAGAGTAGTTTTTTTGCACCAGCCCCACACCAGTGGATCATTCCGAGTTGATCACTCGCTGCCGCTTTTCGCAGCGCTGCATTCAGGTTACTACTGCGTATGCGTGTGCATCGTAATGCGCACACGCGTCGTACGGGTACAAAGCGGATTATAGCTGGGCGACAAATTTAACAAAGAATCCATTCGCACAGCCGATCGCAAGGAGATTGACAGGAAGAGGGCGTTTTTGGGTGCCAACTGACCGTTTTCTGGGAGTGTTTGGGAAACGCAGGCGTGTCCAGGCGTTTGCAGGGTGGGTGTCTGACACAAATTCCAGGACCAAAAAGACTGAAGTAATCGCAAGGGCTGAGTAAGTCCAGAGCTTCTCAGAAACTAAAAAAAAAAAAAAAAATTGTCCCGCTCGGCTGCACAGGCGTTCACACACTTGCAAAGCAAAAATACACTCCCCTGTGGGCGGCGACTATGCGTTTGCACGGCTGCTAAAAGTAGCTAGCGAGCGATCAACTCGGAATGACCCCCTGGGTGCAAGAGATCCATCTGTAACAGTAATCCCTTCCCGTACGTATGGCTCAGAGATCTACAGAGCAATAGATACACGGCCCACGGATAAAGAATATATACAGACCCAATCTAATTAAGTGTGTTAGCGCTTTTAGAATTTGTCCTTTACAGCTAATTGCACACAAAGGATACATACAAGACTGTAATAACTCAGCGTTTCAGCCCAAATGGCAAATTTATATCCATATTAAAAAAAACTTTGTTGATAAAGGCTACTGTATTGCGATTTTCAACAGAGAGGAGTCTTAAGAATCCCTCTCCCCTGGCCCTATCACTTTGATTCAAACTCTTTGCCAGGACAGATCTTACTGGACTGATATTAGAGAAATTCTAGCAAAAATACTAATTTGTACTATGTGAAATTACACAATATTATTAATGTGGCTTGTGATAAATACAGACGCTCTTCTGTAATTATTGTTAGCCTTTGCTACCAAATAACCCAACCTGTAAGAGTGGTAGAGGAGGTAGATTCAGAGGCTGGGCAGAAAGAGAAAAACTAGCAGCAATGTTACCCTGCTGCCACTGAGATATACAGTAATCATCTGCCCAGTTCATCTCATGTGGTACTTGCTGGAAAAAACACATTACCCTGCTTCAGATGAGGGATTGGCTGTTCCAGGGATGACTTTATTTAAGCTGAATATACAAAATACCATAATCATCAGGCCAATCAGATGATAATCGTATGATCGGCCAGATAATTCTATAGTGTATATGTACTAAGGGTTAGCCAATAAACGACTTCAAACGCTCCCGCACCGGTCAGATTGGGAGGTCGGGATCTGGGCTGCTTCACCCGCTCCTTCCTAACCTCCCGTCTGATAACAGCACAAGCTCAGCTAATAATCGCTCAGTTTGTCCTGGTGCACACCGATCCGATAATCGCTCTGCTGGGTCACGGCGTTTATCGGATTTGCAGAATCGATCTGTAGGTGTGTACCCTGCATTCGATTTGGGAGAGGCGTATCCAAACGCCAATCTAAGTAAATAAAGCTGCAAAGCATTTATGGTCTGCATCCAGAAGCAGCCAGTATTTACCCTGCATGCAAACTAATTATTTGCACCCTTTGCATAGCAGCATGGTCTGTCTAGGTGAAACGGATCACAGGAATACTGTAGGTCGTGAGAAATAAAAAGATATTTACTGTATCCAGATGTTCGTCACTTAATGGGAAAATATGCAAAATGCATTCACAGCATAAGCCAACGTTTGATTGGAAAAGAGATATGAGACCAAATCATAAACAATTGCCCTTATTTATCAATGAGTGATAAATTTCACTGTGAGTGATAAATTGCACCAGCCAATCCGTTCCTAACTGTCATTTTTCAAACCCAACCTGTGATATGGAAGTTAGGAGCAGATTGGCTGGTGCAATTTATCACTCACAGTGACATTTATCACTCATTGATAAATAAGGACAACTATCTGGTACAGTATATGAAGGCTGCATTGATGGGTTTAGCGCTAAAGGAATTAATAAACTGCATTTGGGATCCACGCCAGCACCACAACTCCCACACCCCCCCAAAAAACAATAGAAGCTTGTCTGGGTTTATTACACAGCACACAAGGGAGACAGTAAGATGTCAGAAGAGGTAAAAGCAGAGCAAGACAATCCAAGAGGATCCTGGGGCTAAGCGCAGGATTCCTGCCGACCAGAAGGATGAAGCCGTAGATAGATTATTGTTTTATTGCGGTATTAAAAATGTAGAAAGATAAAAACACCATTACACCGCTGAGTCCTCAGGCTGCTTCCAGCCCCTGGAGACATGAAATCACAGGGCAGCTAAATCTATTTCATACAAAACCAATTTCTACTGATAGATTTTAAAAATGCAGAGGCAGCGCCTGAGCCCTCAATCTCTCTCTCTGCTAGTCCCCATCTCCATGGTATAAGCAGAACACAGGTGGGTCACTGCGCCGAGGCCGTTTGTCTTTACAAGACCCCATTAATGTTATCACATGCAACCGGACATCAGGCAAAGGTTCTATTCTACAGACCTGTGTTGTTACAGTGTTACTGCGAGTTAACGTCATTCTATAGATAACCGAGAAGTTTTATTTAAAGAAGTGGGCTTAATATTTTGCCTGTTTTCCCAGACCTACTACAGGACTAGAGATATAAAAGTTTACATATTTTGATCAGAGTTTTTAACTCATATCAGCATTGATAAGAGACATCTTTTATCACCACCTTTCGTGGCAATAAAGAAAATCTGTTTTCACAATTATTGCTCATCAGGATATCACTTGGATGCTGAATGATGCTCAGTTGTTCATATGTGTCTCTGCTCCAACCTGCCCATACAGTATGTATGTCTGCTCCTCCCCTGCTCATATGTCTCTGCTACTCCCCCACCCATCTGTGTCTCTGCTCCTCCCCTGCCCATATGTGTCTCTGCTCTGCTCCTCCCCTGCCCATACAGTATGTATGTCTGCTCTTCCCCTGCTCATATGTCTCTGCTCCTCCCCCACCCATCTGTGTCTCTGCTCCTCCCCTGCCCATATGTGTCTCTGCTCTGCTCCTCCCCTGCCCATACAGTATGTATGTCTGCTCCTCCCCTGCTCATATGTCTCTGCTCCTCCCCCACTCATCTGTGTCTCTGCTCCTCCCCTGCCCATATGTGTCTCTGCTCCAACCTGCCCATACAGTATGTATGTCTGCTCCTCCCCTGCTCATATGTCTCTGCTCCTCCCCCACCCATCTGTGTCTCTGCTCCTCCCCTGCCCATATGTGTCTCTGCTCTGCTCCTCCCCTGCCCATACAGTATGTATGTCTGCTCTTCCCCTGCTCATATGTCTCTGCTCCTCCCCCACCCATCTGTGTCTCTGCTCCTCCCCTGCCCATGTGTCTCTGCTCTGCTCCTCCCCTGCCCATACAGTATGTATGTCTGCTCCTCCCCTGCTCATATGTCTCTGCTCCTCCCCCACCCATCTGTGTCTCTGCTCCTCCCCTGCCCATATGTGTCTCTGCTCTGCTCCTCCCCTGCCCATACAGTATGTATGTCTGCTCCTCCCCTGCTCATATGTCTCTGCTCCTTCCCCACTCATCTGTGTCTCTGCTCCTCCCCTGCTCATATGTCTCTGCTCCTCCCCCACCCATCTGTGTCTCTGCTCCTCCCCTACCCATATGTGTCTCTGCTCCTCCCCTGCCCATACAGTATGTGTGTCTGCTCTTCCCCTGCCCATATGTGTCTCTGCTCTGCTCCTCCCCTGCCCATACAGTATGTGTCTCTGCTCCTCCCCTGCCCATACAGTATGTATGTCTGCTCCTCCCCTGCCCATATGTCTCTGCTCCTCCCCTGCCCATATGTGTCTCTGCTCCTCCCCTGCCCATATGTCTCTGCTCCTCCCCTGCCCATATGTGTCTCTGCTCCTCCCCTGCCTATATGTGTCTCTGCTCCTCCCCCGCCCATATGTGTCTCTGCTCCTCCCCTGCCCATACAGTGTGTGTCTGCTCCTCCCCTGCCCATGTCTCTGCTCCTCCCCTGCCCATATGTGTCTCTGCTCCTCCCCTGCCCATATGTGTCTCTGCTCCTCCCCCGCCCATATGTGCCTCTGCTCCTCCCCTGCCCATATATGTCTCTGCTCCTCCCCTGCCCATATGTGTCTCTGCTCCTCCCCTGTCCATATGTGTCTCTGCTCCTCCCCTGCCCATATGTGTCTCTGCTCCTCCCCTGCCCATATATGTCTCTGCTCCTCCCCTGCCCATACAGTATGTGTGTCTGCTCCTCCCCTGCCCATATGTCTCTGCTCCTCCCCTGCCCATATGTGTCTCTGCTCCTCCTCCCACCCATATGTGTGTCTGCTCTGCTCCTCCCCTGCCTATATGTGTTTCTGCTCCTCCCCTGCCCATATGTGTTTCTGCTCTTCAATGCCCATATGTGCTCCTCCCTCTTCTACCTGGCAGGACATGGAGCCACCTATCCTTTTAGGAACACCCCATATTTGTTCAGCAGCTCCCACCTCAATGCACACAACACTGCAAACTGCAGAATATGTCATTACAGTGTCAGGGGCGCTTTAAGAGAGGAGGAGGTTTATGTGCAGCCTCCTCCACATGGGCTCCCTCCTTTCTGCCAGCTGCACTGAGAGTCTGAGCTCTGAGCATGCGCAGATCTCCATAAAAATGGCACGGCAGCCATTTTCCCTGTGATTTCTCTACTGCGCATATGCAGAGCTCCGTGAACGTACTGCTGATGTCTGTGCAGGAAGCCGGAGGGTGAGTATTCAAAAAATGCGTGCAGAGTGTGTGGTGTGGCCCCCCTGGACTCAGGGGCCCGTGTACACCGCACACACTACACCCATTATACATACACCAGTGTACAGCGTGCTACCTCCATGCCAATTTTATGTAGTGACCAAAATTGTACCAGTCTTGTACTTTTTAAAATAAGAACAATGGGCCTAATTGAGAGTTGATCGCAGCAGCAAATTTGTTAGCAGATGGGCAAAACCATGTGCACTGCAGGGGGAGGGGGGGGGGGGGGGGCAGATGTAACATGTGCAGAGAGAGTTATATTTGGGTGGGGTGTGTTCAAACTGAAATCTAAATTGCAGTGTAAAAATAAAGCAGCCAGTATTTACCCTGCACAGAAACAAAATAACCCACCCAAATCTAACTCTCTGCACATGTTACATCTGCCGCCCCCCCCCCCCCCCCCCCCCCTGCAGTGCAACATGGTTTTGCCCAACTGATAACAAATTTGCTGCTGCGATCAGGTCTGAATTACCCCCAATATATGGAATATATGACAGAAATGTTTCAGAATGCATTGACCAGGGTGTGGTTCATCAAATCGACAGTGTCTAGGTCGACAATGTTTAGGTCGACCACTATAGGTCGACAGTCACTAGGTCAACATGGATGGAAGGTCGACAGGGTTTCTAGGTCGACATGTGCTAGGTCTAAAGGTCGACATGAGGATTTTTTTTTTTGGTGTCGTTTTCTTCGTAGAGTGACCGGGATCCCAAATTAGTGCACCGCGTCCCCTCGCATGGTTTGCTTCGCTCGCCATGCTTCGGGCATGGTGCCTTCGCTCCGCTACCGCTTCGCTCGGCACACTTTACCGTTCCAATCGTAGTCCACGTGGATCGTTAAGTATGAAAAAATTAAAAAAATTAAAAAAAATTTGAAAAACCCATGTCGACCTTTAGACCTGTCGACCTAGCACATGTCGACCTAGAACCCTGTTGACCTTCCATCCATGTCGACCTAGTGACTGTCGACCTATAGTGGTTGACCTAAACATTGTCGACCTAGACACTGTCGATCTTCAGACCGGATCCCCATTGACCAACCTTTCTGAAAAAACAGGAGAGATCGCACAGGTCATCACACTACATACAGCAGCCTCACATTTTCTAGTTGTCTTCTAATTTAGCATGTGTGAAGCCTTTAAAGGGTTCCCGTGCACCATAATATGGAAGATTATTTAGCGACATCACTATACAGTATATAGTGTTTCCCTCTCGTTATAAATCACTGATACTACTGGGCATCTGTATATTCGCCACTGAGAGTCTGTCGCCTGTCACTCCTGGGAAAAGCAGCATTATAATATTAGCTACAGATCCGACCCATTGTCTTAACTTAGAACAGCGAGACATCTGGGACATATTAGGGACTGATTTAATGAGCAGTGCGGTTTGCCACTTGACATCAGTAATGCTAAATCACTAACTGCAAGACACAAGGCGTTATTACCACCATTAATAATATGAAAAAAGTCTTCTGTTTAAATAACTGGGCCGAGACATGTATCATTATATTCCTGCTCTGTCTATTCTCAGGAGAGCTCCCACATCCTAGGCTGATTCCGAAGCCTCCAGAGAATGCAGAGGACACTACAGAAATATATATGGTATAATATGAATTATGATATAGATGTTGTTGAAATGTCTATATGCAACATGTCAACATTCTTCAAGGTCAACATTCTTCAAGGTCAACATTCTTCAGGGACTGGAGGATTAGGCTACAGCAGTGGAAGGTTAGGGTTAGGCTAGAGCAGCTGAGGGTTAGGCAACAGCAATAGAGGGTTAGAGTTGGGCTACAGCAGTGGAGGGTTAGGGATAGAATGTAGGAGGAGAAGTAAGGGTTAGGCACTAGGGGAGGGGATTTTTGACAAAAGGATTTGGTAGAATATGTGGGGCGCTCCTTGAAAAAATGAAATTCCTGCTGCCTCTCCCTAACACCTATGGATCAATCCCAAAAAAGATCCAAAACTGGAAAAGGCTAAAAGGTAGGTTGGTGTGGAAGTTGGTACTCGAATAGGGGGCTGGTGGCTGGTGAGTCAGCTGGAAGTAATATTGTTTGGGTGTTGAAAAAAGTGAAATGGGAAAGGGGTAATAAATGATTTATACTTATCCTGAGTAGTTTATCCAATGTATTTCTGGTTATCCAAATGATGGATGTGGTGATGATGTAATTCTCTCCGAAGTGGATTGGATCACAAGACGAAATGGTAAAAAGAAAAGATAACAACGTTTTCAATGTGGATTCTTCAGAGCTTCATATATATAATATTTCGCTTATGATAATTAGTAACTGATGATGTGATATATAAACAAAGAACTTCTTCAAAGTCAGTGATCATACCTCACTTACATAAATTGAGTAATGTATAAGAGTTAGAGAGTTAGATTTGGGTGGGTTATTTTGTTTCTGTGCAGGGTAAATACTGGCTGCTTTATTTTTACACTGCAATTTAGATTTCAGTTTGAACACACCCCATCCAAATCTCACTCTCTCTGCACATGTTACATATGCCATACTTGTACTGCACATTGGCCCTCATTCCGAGTTGTTCGCTCGTTAGCTGCTTTTAGCAGCATTGCACACGCTAAGCCGCCGCCTACTGGGAGTGAATCTTAGCATAGCAGAATTGCGAACGCAAGATTAGCAGAATTGTGAATAGAAATTTCTTTGCAGTTTCTGAGTAGCTCGAGACTTACTCTGCCACTGCGATCAGTTCAGTCAGTTTCGTTCCTGGTTTGACGTCACAAACACACGCAGCGTTCACCCAGACACTCCCCCGTTTCTTCAGACACTCCCGCGTTTTTCCCAGAAACGCAAGCGTTTTTTCGCACACACCCATAAAACGGCCAGTTTCCGCCCAGAAACACCCACTTCCTGTCAATCACACTCCGATCACCAGAACGATGACATTTCTTCGTTAGGCCGTGAGTAAAATACCAAACTCTTTTGCAAATTTACTTGGCGCAGACGCACTGCGAACGTTGCGCATGCGCAGTTTGCGACTAATCGCTCCGTTGCGAAAAAATCTTACGAGCGAACAACTCGGAATGAGGGCCAATGGGGGTAATTCCAAGTTGATCGCAGCAGGAATTTTGATAGCAATTGGGCAAAACCATGTGCACTGCAGGGAAGGCAGATATAACGTGCAGAAAGAGTTAGATTTGGGTGGGTTATTTTATTTCTGTGCAGGATAAATACTGGCTGCTTTATTTTTACACTGCAAATTAGATTGCAGATTGAACACACCACACCCAAATCTAACTCTCTCTGCACATGTTACATCTGCCCCCCCTGCAGTGCACATGGTTTTGCCCAACTGCTCACAAAAATCCTGCTGCGATCAACTTGGAATTACCCCCCATGGTTTTGGCCATTTGCTAACAAATTTGCTGCTGCGATCAGATCTGAAATAGGCCCCATGCACCAAAGGGGCCATTATTGGTTTAAAGAACTACAGTATCTGTAAATAAACTTCTAGATTCCCTGTTGAATGTGATATTTACTATCTGAGATGTGAGGTTTCTCCTCCGTGTTTGACTTGTTAATAGAGTGAATTGGGCGCACAACGAGCAACCATTGAACATGTAATTTACTATCTAATCATCGGCGATTCACTTTGCGGCAGACACTACATTCCTGAATAATATACAGAGCTATTTGAATAATTGACTATTCATAAGGAATAATAAAGGAATAAGTGACTAAATCATTGGATGTCCTTTTTCAGTTTTTTTTATTTTGCGAGCGACCAAATCCTGTTCCTCAGCCACAAGGAGAGAGAGCATCTCTGCTCAGCCCTGCCCTTACCATCACCTCCATATGTCTTCATTAATGAGGAGAAGCTTCTCTCTCCTAACTGCTGGCTGCAGAGTTCGCAAGAGGCATTTAATAACATTTAACTCTAACACAAGTGAGGAACACCAGAGAACTGCAATTAATTACCAACTCCAGCTACTAACAGTAGTTTGCAAAAGCAATGAACTTAGCGGCCGTCTGCATTAATGTATACAGTCGTTACTGAACACTGGTAAAGAGAAAAAAAAGAAATTACAATTTGTAGTGAACAATAAAATGTACTACTTGCCACTCCAGATCTGTTTATTATTATAGTAAAATATCATTTAGGTTATGGTCACTGCAAGTTGCCATATTTGTGTAAAAGTCTATCCCACACACTTATGGTCTGCTTCAGAGGTGGAGGTGGTTGTGGCGTCAGATGCAAGCGACCAATGTCAGTCTGCGCACGTGTCTGAGCCTCACTGTGCTTATGCCCCGATGGTTCAAGCAGAATGACTTTGCACGCTGATCCATGCATTTTTGAGGGAAGTGTCTGGGGAGGTGTGGGCTAGCCAGACGCGGCCGTTACACAATTGCACTGGCTCCGGCAGCCATATTGTAGATTGTAAGTTTTTGAGCAGGGCCTTCCTACCTCTATGACTGTTTGTTATCACCCATTTTGTTATTGTTATTTCAAATTGTAAAGCGCAACGGAATTTGCTGCGCTATATAAGAAACTGTTATTAAATAAATAAATAATAAATATTAAATAAATAAAAAATCCTTGTGTAAGCATCAAAACCATACAAAAAAGTGATTTACCCAAATAGTACTGTCAGATGTAAGAATTTCAGATTGTTCTCTCATTTTTAGTTTATGATAACAATCTAAACTTACTGTATCATATTGCTAAGCTCTCACGAAACCATTGAAAACCTTTGGAACGTGTTCAATGTCAAATGTATCAGAATTTGCGCAGTACAATTTTACAGCATCTTGGTAGTATAATTCTCGCAATGTTCCGATGGCGCACGTTAGCAAATTATGAAGGTGTGTTTTGAAAGATAAAAATTTCTTACTTGATAATTATTTTTTTAAATTTACTGAAAAAGTATTTTTTAATAATCTTTGAATCTTTTCTGTGTACCCCTGAGTATCTGACGCCATTATATATAGTCAGTGTCCCTTTAAGAACTTGCCCTACACACAGAAGTCTGATTGCTCTGCTTCCACGACCCATGAAAGCAATTCTTACAGCGAGAGGTTTTAGCTGCAGTCTTGTCAGTCATCAGGCGACAGACCCAATTTTTTGGGGACATTTAATAAATGTGTCAGTGTTGGATCCGTTTTATTGATAGGAGAAAAGATGACCAACTAGAAACATTCAATCACTGCTACAACACTACTGTGTAATACAGTTGTATGATGTCTCCAAATGAGCCTATCTCACTGGCTCCCCGATTACAGTATGTCAGCAGGCTTCCAAAAAGCAACTGCAGACTGCAGACGGTCAGGAGATGCCGGGCTTCAAAAAGGGGGGAAGCTACAAGTGAAAGTAATTAAAACAGATAATTGAGTAGTGCCACCAACATGACCCCTTACCCTGCTTTGCTATGTGCGGTGGCACACTCCGCAGATACCTAGTTACGGCCCTGTATCAGCCCCACCTGCAGTCAGGGACGGATCTAGACTTTTCTTTAGGGGGGGGGGGGGGAGTTTACTGTTTAATCTTGACTCCTCCCTCTACTGTCCCAACTCCTCCCATCTACAATTCTAACTCCTCTCTCAATTCTGACTGAACTTTTTGAGTGAGACTGAGATAGAGCTTTGTGATTGTTCTATGTACATGTGACTAATTGTATTTAGCCCTAGTACCCACACACCAGCAAATGAGGGGCAAATGCTCTGTAACCCTTGCTCTCCTGGCTCCTCTGTGCTGCTGTGGTATAAGCTGCAGCACATCGTTCTGCCTCAGGCTCTCCCCGGAGAGCTCTCTTCTGCTCAAAAGTGGATGTGGCTTTGACTGTGTTAGGTGGGGCGGTCGCCCCCTTTGCCCCCCCCTTGATCCGGATCTGCCTGCAATGCAGTATGGATTTGCCCAATTGCATGCTTTTTGGCTGTGCTTGCAGCTCTGAATCAGTCGCTCAGTCACCGGCCCACTATTGAATGTAGGGGTGTACTGTATGGTTGGATTGTGTGATAGGTCTCCTCAGTCTCTGGTAACGGCAGACGCCATGAAGGGGTGTACTGGGTGGACCACTGCCCCAGGACTAGTCAGCGCTTGCTTGCTCCTTGACTTGACACTGACAAATGAATCAACCTTCAACTCTGTGGTTTGTCACGTTGCCAGATGTTCTGCTTTGTTGCCCAGTAATAACTGTACACAAGGTTCAGTCACCAAGCGTGTCACAGCAGATAAGATCCACAGCAGTGGCGTAAGTTCATCCCAGATGCCTGGAGGCAAGATAAATATTGGTGCCCCTCCACTCCTATATATATATATATATATATATATACACACTGCTCAAAAAAATAAAGGGAACACTAAAATAACACATCCTAGAGCTGAATGAATGAAATATTCTTATTAAATACTTTGTTCTTTACATAGTTGAATGTGCTGACAACAAAATCACACAAAGATTATCAATGGAAATCAAATTTATTAACCCATGGAGGTCTGGATTTGGAGTCACACTCAAAATTAAAGTGGAAAAGCACACTACAGGCTGATCCAACTTTGATGTAATGTCCTTAAAACAAGTCAAAATGAGGCTCAGTAGTGTGTGTGGCCTCCACGTGACTGTATGACCTCCCTACAACGCCTGGGCATGCTCCTGATGAGGTGGCAGAGGGTCTCCTGAGGGATCTCCTCCCAGACCTGGACTAAAGCATCCGCCAACTCCTGGACAGTCTGTGGTGCAACGTGGCGTTGGTGGATGGAGCGAGACATGATGTCCCAGATGGATGAATGATGGATGGATGAATCCAATTGGATTCAGGTCTGGGGAATGGCCAGGCCAGTCCATAGCATCAATACCTTCATCTTGCAGGAACTGCTGACACACACCAGCCACATGAGGTCTAGCATTGTCTTGCATTAGGAGGAACCCAGGGCCAACCGCACCAGCATATGGTCTCACAAGGGGTCTGAGGATCTCATCTCGGTACCTAATGGCAGTCAGGCTACTTCTGGCGAGCACATGGAGGGCTGTGCGGCTCCCCAAAGAAATGCCACCCCACACCATTACTGACCCACTGCCAAACCGGTCATGCTGCAGGATGTTGCAGGCGGCAGAACGTTCTCCTTGGCGTCTCCAGACTCTGTCACGTCTGTCACATGTGCTCAGTGAGAACCTGCTTTCATCTATGAAGAGCACAGGGCTCCAGTGGCGAATTTGCCAATCTTGGTGTTCTTTGGCAAATGCCAAACGTCCTGCACTGTGTTGGGCTGTAAGCTCAACCCCCACCTGTGGACGTCGGGCCCTCATACCACCCTCATGGAGTCTGTTTCTGATCGTTTGAGTAGACACATTTACATTTGTGGCTTGCTGGAGGTCATTTTGCAGGGCTCTGGCAGTGCTCCTCCTGTTCCTCCTTGCACAAAGGCGGAGGTAGCGGTCCTGCTGCTGCATTGTTGGCCTCCTACGGCCTCCTCCACGTCTCCTGATGTACTGGGCTGTCTCCTGGTAGCGCCTCCATGCTCTGGACACTAGGCTGACAGACACAGTAAACCTTCTTGCCACAGCTCACATTGATGTGCCATCCTGGATGAGCTGCACTACCTGAGCCACTTGTGTGAGTTGTAGGGAGGTCATACAGGCACGTGGAGGCCACACACACTACTGAGCCTCATTTTGACTTGTTTTAAGGACATTACATCAAAGTTGGATCAGCCTGTAGTGTGTTTTTCCACTTTAATTTTGAGTGTGACTCCAAATCCAGACCTCCATGGGTTAATAAATTTGATTTCCATTGATAATTTTTGTGTGATTTTGTTGTCAGCACATTCAACTATGTAAAGAACAAAGTATTTAAAAAGAATATTTTATTCATTCAGATCTAGGATGTGTTATTTTAGTGTTCCCTTTATTTTTTTGAGCAGTGTATATATATATATATATATATATATATATATATATAAGGGAACAGCAGTAGCCGGCACTCGTAAAGACTGAAATAATCACTTGACACAGCAGCTGCTTAAGTCAACGTTTCAGGAATGACTCCTTTTATCAAGACCAGAAAAAAGTTTATTCAAACCATCAACAGCAAATAGTTTATGTTGACGTTTCGGTCATGGTTCTGACCTTTGTCAAGATACCAGTGCAATGAACTAGTGCTACCTATATACCCATGTAAATCCCTCCCTCCAATTAATCTCAGCAACTCCCCCACACCCCATATCACAAACAATTACATACATTAGACATTTCAACAAACATATATTAAAATCAAAAGGTCACTGTGTTATATCGTATCTCCATATCAATGATATCTCTCTCACCCCCTCTTGCAGCCAGCATCCCTATTTGCTGTTGATGGTTTGAATAAACTTTTTTTTTCTACTTGAAGACTGGTGAGTGCTCCCCTAATTTGGAATTGTATTGGAGTGGAAATTTTCTCCCTCATTGGATGTCACCCCAGCACTGTTTATATTCAAACGTGAGTGTGGACCCTCTATCTTTATAAATATATATATATATATATATATATATATATAGGGATTCCGGCTCCGGTTTTCTGAATGCCGGTATCCTACCAGCTGGTATTTTAACTGCCTCCCGCTCCAGCTTCCAATCTGCGATCCTCTTGACCTAATTTGCCACATATGTATAAAGCCAACAGAACCCCTGACATTTCCTGGAGGTTGTCCTCCCGATCAATAGCGAAGGCTGTTATTTTGTGTTTTATATGGAAATAACCATGGATGGCATATCACACATTTATCGATTAAACCCGTGTATGTTTTGTTCAGTTTGTAAAGTCTCTGTACATTCTGTGTATCTTATATTTAATGACTCGAACACTTATTAACAATACACAAAGCACTCAGGACAGGATCAATTGTTAATGCTTTACAAGAACAACACCGTGTTGCAATGAATTGCTGTTTACAACGTTTTCAATTGCTTTAGTTAAAAAAGAAAAGTGAGGAAAAGTCATTTATCATTATAAAGAGGTCTTGTCTAGCTCTGAAGCCTTACTTTGTGCAGATATGGCGTGGTTAACCGTTGTGGTGCTGGACTCCTGCCAGAAGAGCTTAGATGTAGCCTCTTTACAAGTCATAGTGTACTATTAGCACCAGTCCCCTCTTTGGGTCATTAGAGGGGCTTCCACCATAAGACGACTTCAATGTGTGACCTGTGTGTGTCCTTTCTCTGTTCTCATGGATTATATCTAATATCAGGTGTGTACAGACCAGTGTACCTCCATAGGCAACCTTGTACCTTATTCTCACATCATGTTACTGAAACAGTGGTGCAGATTAGGGATACCCTAGGCATTCCCAAACGCGGTCCTCAAGGCACACCAACAGTGCAGGTTTTAGTGATATCTAGGCTTCAGCACAGATGGTTAAATCAAAATAACTGAGGTACTAATTAAGTTACCTGTGTTCAAGCCTGGATATCACTAAAACCAGGACTGTTAGTGTGCCTTGAGGACCGAGGTTGGGCAACACTGCTCTACACCAACACTCTGTCTTTAAGTGGTTTGTTCTTTATCCACACTCTTAAAACAGCAAGGCAGCAGTGTGCAAATTCTTGTTTGCATCTTCCGAGTTATTCCCACTGAACCCTCCCTGTCCTGGTCCATCAGAGTCCACTCTATCCTCCTTTTCCACCTGGACCATCACTGCATAGCTGTCATTGTCCGCCCTTCTTGTCCTGTCTCCCAGTTCTTAGATCATTTTGCCACCGGCTCGGACACTTTCTCTTTTCCAACCTTAACTATTGGCAATCTTTGTGACCATGTTACCTCCAAACCTCTCTTCTCCTCCCTTGGTCTATCTCAATGGCCCCCTCTTCCCACCATTGTGGTGGCCACTCATTTGATCTGGTCGTTTCTCAACTCTGTGCAGTTGCTTGCTTCAATAACTCCTGTTTCTCTCTTCCTGACCACTATGTCCTCTTATTTTACCACCACATGAACCCTCCCACCCCTCTCACGCCCTAAATCAACCCTCATCGGGCATACTGTAGCCATGATTCCTCCAACATCACCCAATGTACTGTATGTCTCCTTCCCTGAACTCTTCCCCCTCCATCAAGTCTCGTATTTCCTGTTGTCTTTCAAACATAAATCCTGCATGTCTCAGTCGATTCTGAAAACCAAATGAATAAAATTGCAATCATTAAATTTCCCTTCCTGAGTTCCTTTACTTTCCCTCCTCTACAGTACTATCCATTCTCTCCTCCTTCTCTCTAGTCAGCTGCCTTTGAGCTACAGTATCCACGATTGCTCCAGCTCATATTGATCCCCTTTCCCATTCCTGCCACTTCCACCTCAGCTCCAGGATCCAGCCCTTGGTCACGTTCTCTCATTAACTCCTCTCTTGCTTTTCTAGTCCCACCTTGCCCCTCTTCAATGTGTCCTACACACCCATGTTACAGTTCCTCTCTGGGCGCTCTGCCTCAGTTGATCCTCTCCTCTCATGACCTGCAAAGCCCTCAGTGTAGGAAGCTGAGCTGCACCAGGGGAATGTGCTTGCTAAGGGATGTAGTTAAAATGCCAGCTGTCTGGATCCTGGCGCTCAAGATACTGACGCCTATATCCAGACAGCCGTCAATACCAACAGCTGGAATCCCACCGCAACAGGCCTATTCCCACACATGGGTGTCCACGACACGCATAGAGTGGTAATAGAACCTGTGGTGGGCGCAGCGATCCACCAAGTCCACAGCGTGGCGAGCGCAGCGGATAATGACAGCTGGCATCCCGTCCGCTGGTATAGTGTATCACACCCCTTTCTACAGGTGTGAGATATAACACCATAAACCTGGAATCCTTCAACTGAATTCCTGCAATAGGCACAGTAATTTGAGAGGTTGGTTGAGGCTCTTCTTCAACCTTGTTAGTCATGAATTTGGACCAAGTAGTGGATATGATATGTCCAACGATGAGAAATACAGCAGAAATGGAAAGTGAATAAAAGAGGAGTCTGGGAAACCTTGAAACCTGTTTGAGTCCTATAATTGAGGTATCTCATTGTTTACATGAGAATGGGAAAATCTAATAAGGGTGATATGACAATCAGAGGATATCACAAAGGGTACATCAATAAAGACAGTCTGTTGAGAGAGAGGGGAGTGCTCCAGTAAGTGGGACTAGTAGGAAGTACCATGACCAGAGTATAGACTAATTGTGATCCACATCACTGTGGATTAGGGATGGCCATCGATGGTTAACCAACATTGACCAATGACTATGCCATCAATGATGGAGGTTTCCTGGTTCTCCACCATCGATGGTACAGAACCCTGCAATGTTTTCTTTTATCTCCCTGGTGATGGGTCATGGAGCTGATGGTATCCATACAAATTTGATTGTTAGTTTAGCACTTGGGTGGTGGCAACCAGGACCACTCAACAACAAGGGGGCACATTGTCCCCATTTTATGTGTGCCGACCCCAGCCTCTGTGTAGTCAGGCATAGACATCCTTGACCCGACAGAGGGGTTCCGATGGCTAGTCTGAGTAAGATTCAGCTTACACATACTGGCTTTGGTCAGCGACCATCCCAACCAATGGTCGCAATGGATGTGATGGTGATTTGATGCTGCATCAGTGAGTATTGGGAAGCTATCCAGGCGGCTTGGGTCAACACCTCTCCAGAGATCTTCCATCTGCTTGTGTCCACCATGTCGAGCTGCTACATCATACAAGGTGGCCATCCCATGACCTTTGGCACTTCAGTACTTTAGACCAGGATGACAAATATCTGTATCTGAAGAATAAAGCACTTACTGCAGAGTTTCCAAACTCCAGTCCTCGGGAACCTCTAACCATACCTCCCAACGTCCAGGAGCAGCAGATCAGGCGTGGCTAAGGGTGTGGCCTCCCAGGGTGGGATGGTGGTACTGTCCCGGTTGGAAGGCATGCTCTAACAGGACATGTTTTCTACAGCTACTAGTTATTGCACATGCGTACTAGTTAATGGCTAGCACATTTAATAGAGTTGAGAAAAACTGGTCTAATGTAACGTGTGATGCGGATAGTGTCTTTGTTTGACGGAATGGGCACAGTGCATATTCTTATTTATTATGTCACATATATATTTGTAAAGCTGATGTGCGCAGCTACTGTAGATATTAGATGTAAATAATAAATGATAATATAATCAGGTAATGTTGCGGCTGTGCATGCCGGGAGAGGGGGTATAAAGGATGCTCCCTGGCACAGTCTGCAGAGTGAGACCTCTCTACGGAGCTGTTTGCTGATGGTAGGCTGTCTTGTGTATGTGCTGCAATACATCTGTTATTTTACTGTATGTGTTGCACCTAATTTGTGAATTACAATGACAACGAGAAAGGTGCGCGCACCAGTATCACACATGACAGTGGAAGCACCTGGTTCAGCTACAATATATAGATAGATATACAGGTTGAGTATCCCTTATCCAAAATGCTTGGGACCAGAGGTATTTTGGATATGGGATTTTTCCGTATTTTGGAATAATTGCATACCATAATGAGATATCATGGTGATGGGACCTAAATCTAAGCACAGAATGCATTTATGTTACATATACACCTTATACACACAGCCGGAAGGTAATTTTATCCAATATTTTTTATAACTTTGTGCATTAAACAAAGTGTGTCTACATTCACACAATTCATTTATGTTTCATATACACCTTATACACACAGCCTGAAGGTCATTTAATACAATATGTTTAATAACTTTGTGCATTAAACAAAGTTTGCGTACATTGAGCCATCAAAAAAACAAAGGTTTCACTATCTCACTCTCACTCAAAAAAGTCTGTATTTCGGAATATTCCGTATTTCGGAATATTTGGATATGGGATACTCAACCTGTATATAGATATATATAGATATAGCTTCTCCTTAATGTCCAGTTATTAATAATAATAATATGTAAAATTGTATTAAGGTTACTGTAATGTGATTGTACAGAGAAAGCGGTATTCTCTATATTTGTAGCTCTGTATACAGTTTAGGGACATTGATATACTCACTCTCCTTTACTTCCCTTTCAATGTATGTTCTTCTATAGCTGCCATGGGTAACATAGCATGGTAACAGTGGGCATGCCCTGCGGAGTAGGGCTCACAGTCAGTAACTAAGGGGGTAATTCTGACCTGATTGCACGCTTCACTTCTTCGCAGCGGTGCGATCGGGTCGGAACTGCACATGCGCGGCGAGTTAGTCAAGCACGGCCATCTTGGGAATCAGATGGTGGACTGTGGTGGCCGGCGTGTGACAGTGGCACTGCGCACATTACGGAGAGCTAAATTCTGTTCCCGGTAAGTGGAGTCCCCCAATGTGACATCCGGTGGGCGGAGCAGAGGAGATGATATTACAGGGCGTACAGTAACCCTCACAGTGCAAAGTCCTACACTGCTAGTGACTAGGAGAAGGAGGAGGAGAGACATTGCAAAGTGGCAGCCGCAGAGACACACTGGTGTATCTATAATTGGTGCTGTGTGTGTGGTGCACACGGGCCCCTGGTTCCATAGGGGCCCCCACCGCACATACTGCACCCATTTCTTCTAAATACTTACCTTTCTGGCAGTGCTGTAACTAGGCATTTTAGCGCTGTGTGCAAGAAATGACATTGGCGCCCCCCCATGTAAGATAGGGGCAGTGCGCGCCGTAGGTGCGCAAAAAAATATATAGGGGCGTGGCTTCATGGGAAAGGGGCGTGACCACAAAATAATAGCAATTCATACTACGGTGCACAGTAGTCTCCATTATTCAAATTACGCTGCACAGTAGCGCCACTATACCGGGTAGAGCCCCTTTTATACATTACAGCAGACAGCGTCCCCCTTTTTACACATTAAAGCAGACAGTCCCCCTTTTTACACATTACAGCAGACAGTCCCCCGTTTTACACATTACGGCAGACAGCGTCCCCTTTTTACACATTACGGCAGACAGCGTCCCCTTTTTTACACATTACGGCAGACAGCGTCCCCTTTTTTACACATTACGGCAGACAGCGTCCCCCTTTTTTACACATTACAGCAGACAGCGTCCCCTTTTTTAACATTACGGCAGACAGCGTTCCCCTTTTTACACATTACAGCAGACAGCGTCCCCGTTTTTACACATTACGGCAGACGGTGTCCCCGTTTTTACACATTGCGGCAGCCAGTCCCCCTTTTTACACATTGCGTCAGCCAGGCCCCCTTTTTACATATTGCGGCAGACGGTGTCCCCCTTTTTACACATTGCGGCAGCCAGTCCCCCTTTTTACAAATTATGGCATCCAGTCCCCCTTTTTACACCTTACGGCAGCCAGTCCCCCTTTTTACACATTACGACAGCCAGTCCCCCTTTTTACACATTGCGGCAGTCCCGGCAGTCCCTGTGTCTATGTGTAACCTGTGATGTGTTGTTTGACGCATGACGTTACGCTTGGCACCGGCCACCCTACCTTCCCTGTTTGTCCCTGCGTGCTGTGGCATTGCGTCCTCCTTTCAGGAACAGACAGGCTGCGGGCAGACCAGTCCAGGAGGAGGGAGCAGCACAGCAGCGGCCTGAAAGACAGGACAGGAACGGCTTTCACTGCTAGGGCACAGGATTAGCGATGCTATGGTGTGTTTTGGTGGTGAGTCAGTGCCATGTTTTCTTCTTGCATAGTGAGTGACTATGACCCCATTTTTCAATTAGTTGTAGTGTTTGAAACTAATTTTCTGTATTATGGCCCTCATTCCGAGTTGTTCGCTCGTTAGCTGCTTTTAGCAGCATTGCACACGCTAAGCCGCCGCCCTCTGGGAGTGTATCTTAGCATAGCAGAATTGCGAACGAAAGATTTGCTAATTTTCATGTAACGATTACCCCGCAGTTTCTGAGTAGCTCCAGACTTACTCTGCCATTGCGACCAGCTCAGTCCTTTTCGTTCCTGGTTTGACGTCACAAACACACCCAGCGTTCGCCCAGACACTCCCCTGTTTCTCCAGACACTCCCGCGTTTTTCCCTGACACGCCTGCGTTTTTCCGCACACTCCCATAAAACGGCCAGTTTCCGCCCAGAAACACCCACTTCCTGTCAATCACACTACGATCAGCAGAACGATGAAAATACCTCGTTAGGCCGTGAGTAAAATACCAAACTTTTGTGCAAATTTACTTGGCGCAGGCGCACTGCAAACATTGCGCATGCGCAGTTTGCGACTAATCGCTCCGTAGCAAAAAAAAAATAACGAGCGAACAACTCGGAATGACCCCCTATGTGTGGTATTAAAGATGGGGGCCGTAGGCCGCACAAAGTCAGTTCTGCTGGGAGGTATGGTACACAAAGTAGTTGTTTGTGGTGCACATTGCATCTCTCTGTCACACTGCGCCCCTGAGAGGTGTCACACTGTCACAAGTCAGCCATTAGCTGTGTGTAATGGGGGTGCTGGCTGGAGTGTGTGCGTCGGAAACTGGGATATGGTAAAAACCGGAAACCTGCAGCAATCTCAGCCATTGTGGAGATAGTACTGGGCATTCCGGTCCGAGGGGTGTCCCATCCGAGGGAAAGGTCACTAGGGACACGGGGAGAGGGAGATTACAGCATCCCCTTATGGTCCATTCTGTTTCTTTACCACATCCCTAGATCATACAGATTCAGGGATCCCTGTCTTCCCGGTGACTGCTGTAACATAACCCCCCCTTCCCCCGGGACGAGACATCCCCCACCCCCACCCCCCGGATGGGCAACATCTCATCTTCTATAGAACTCCCAACTTAGTAAATTTACCACACAGAATCCATTTCCTATTAGCTTTGCTGTTCTGATACAAAATATGTGTGTGGCACTATAAGGCCAAAAGTATGTCTGAAAGTACGGAAGGTGTAATGGTTAGCATCACTGGTTCACAGCACTGAAGTCAGGGGTTTGATTCCCACCAAGGCCCTAACTGTGTGGAGTTTGTATATTCTCCCCGTGTGTTTTTAAAATGTTAGAGAGTCTGTCATTTTTTATACTTGCGGTTTTGAGGGGGGGGGGGGGGGGGGGCAGTGACGGGGGTACTGAAGTTTCTTCACTCCCCCCGTCACCCGGCTCCATAGCAGTGGATGCAAATATGGACGAGATCGTCAATATTAACCTATATGCACAAGCGACAGGGCACCAACGATGAACGAAAAGTGGGGCCGCGCATAATTCATCGCTGGTGTCTCCACACTGAAAGATATGAACGGTATCTCGTTAAATAATGAACGAAATTGTTCATATCTTTCACTCATATCGCCCAGTGTGTAGGGCCTATAAGTTTTAGATTCCTAAAATCAGCTGGAAAGTAGATACTTTTGTTGAAAAGTCACCCAGAGACAGTTACAAAGTTACAATTGACTGTGGGCTGAACAGTGTCAACTTTAATACATAGAAATGGAAATGTTCCCCTTTGCACTATAACCAGCAGAATGTACATATTTATCACCAGACTCTGAGCTGGGAGAACAGGATACGGAGCTATAGCGACTACAACTGAGTACTCCGCCGTGAACTATTTATTGTCCATGATCTACTGTACATGTGTATTGGGTCCCCATTAATAACATCATTCATACATGATCATTCCTAATTTCCTTTATTAGTTTAATAAGTTGTCAGATGTTGAAATGTATTCTGCTTTATAATCGTGCATGGTTTATTCATAGCAGAGAGAGCTTCATCCAAACGTTCCAGATAAGTAAATACCTACAGCACAATGAAATAGTAAAATTATTGTTTGTATTGTCTGCGTGTAACCTAATCTAAATTGCGCTATGGGGGTCATTCCGAGTTGATCGCACGTAGCAACTTTTTGCTGCCCGTGTGATCAACTCGATGCCGCCTATGGGGGGAGGGCTTTTTTGCAGAGCAGGGCTGCGAACGCTTGTGCAGCCCTGCTATGCAAAAAAAGTTTTGTGTAGAACTAGACCAGGGTAACAGTTACCCTGTGCGATCGATCCAGCGATGCAGGTCCCGGAATTGACGTCAGACATCCGCCCTCCAAATGCCTGGACACGCCTGCATTCGCCAAACCGCTCCCAGAAAACACTCAGTTGACGCCCCAAAACGCCTTCCCCATGTCAATCTTCTTGAGGTCGCCGCTGTGGCCGCTTTCTTCATTAGCGGCGTTGCTGCGATGCCGGGCAACGACGCACCTGCGCAATGCAGCCGCCGCCCATGCGCAGTTCCGACCCAATCACATGGCTGCGAAGAACTGCAGCGTGCGATCGGGTCGGAATGACCCCCTATATTGTGAGTTGCTGTTGTACCTTAGGGCCTAATTCAGACCTGATTGCAGCTGTACGTTTCCGCACAACAGCAATCAGGTCTGAACTGTGCATGCGCTGGCGCCGCAGTGCGCAAGCACTTGCCAGACAGCCGACAGCTGTCTTAGCCCTCCGATCACCTCTGCCTGATTGACAGGCAGAGGCGGTCACTGGGCGAGCCGGCAGCGTTTAGCCGCCGTTTAGGGGGCGCAGTCCAGGCAACGCAAGCGTGCCCGGACCGTTGGGGGGGTGGGCCGTGGCGGCTGTGTAACATCACACGCAGCTGCTGTGACCTGGGCAGCAACAAGTAGTTCCCTGCCAGCGTGCAGGAGCTGCGCTGGCTGGGAGCTACTCTTCCAGTACAAAAGTATCGCCGCTACTTGTGCGGGGAGTCGGGCCTGACATGCTGGGTGGGCTAGCCCTGTGCTGGGCGTCCCCCCGCATGTCTGAAGACTGATCGTAGATGAGCTAAATTTAGCACATCTATGATCAGGTCTGAATTAGGCCCTTAGGGGGACATTTACTAAGCAGTGATAAGAGCGGAGAAGTGAGCCAGTGGAGTCATTACTCCATCAACCAATCAGCAGCTCTGTATCATTTTATAGTATGCAAGTTATCAGTGCTGATTGGTTGCCATGGGCAACTTCTCCACTGGCTCACTTCTCCGCTCTTATCACTGCTTAGTAAATGTCCCCCTTAAGGGGGGTACTCACGGAGAGATCCATGCTTAAAATCTAAGCAATCTGACTAGATAGCTTAGATTTTAAGCACAGATCCAGAGCCGGCCTTAGGCATAGGCAAACTAGGCAAATGCCTAGGGCATTTGGTATGCTTAGGGGCACCAGCAGCTTCTGCTGATTAAAATGATATGCGGCATGCCTATATTCTGTGTGTGACTGAGGCTGTATCTGCATATGAAATGCTACGCTGCAGTGTATTCCTGGAGATCACTGTAATGTAGCATTTCGTATGCAGATACAGCCGCAGTCGCACACAGAATATAGACATGCTGCATATCATTTTAATCAGCAGAAGCTGCTTGTGCATCCTAGCTACATAGTAATGCAAATAACATGCATTTTCATAAACAAAAGGCGCCCGATGTTAGCAGAGCTGCCAGCTGGCTCATGCCAGGTATCTCCTGCAGAACTAGCGGCGGTGCTAGGGGGCACCAGCCAAAATCTTGCCTAGGGCATCATATTGGTTAGGGTCGGCTCTGCACAGATCACTCTGTGTGTATCCCCCTCAGCGATAGCGATGCGCAGCCCCGCACATCGCTATCGCCGGTGCTAGATTGGCCTGCATGCAGGCCAATCTAGCTAGTCGCTTACTTCACCCGCTGGGTGGAAATGAGCGGCCCCCCCGTCTCCCCCCGCATCGCTCAGCACACATCTCTCCCGTCTATATGGACCCTAAGTCTCATAGGGTTTTGTGATACTTACCTCAGTGGGTGTCACACACACACACACACACACACACACACACACACACACACACACACACACACACACACACACACACACGAGTGATTCTAGTCACAAGGAAATTGTAGGGGTTTTCTCTCTGGAAGAACTTTCAGGGTCTGTGAGGAAGGATAAGCATCTCTTGCACATTGTAAATGAGACTTCTAGTGTGGAATTGAAGAATTAATAGTACATATAAGACTGAAGTGGAGATAAGATAATTCCTGTTTGATTTCAAACATAAAGGATTTGTCTGGTGTGAGAGTCTTTCATTAGAGGAGTCTTATGCCTGATATAACTACAATAACCTTCTATATTAAGCAGGTCGTATGGTAACTGAGGGTAAGAGACAATAAAATTGCTCATTTTCTTCTGTTCTTTCTCTTCTCTGACTTTACAGACATATCAAATAAAAAAATATAATTGCTGCCTTTTATCTGACATTTATTTTGCCAATTCTGTTCTCTTAAAATGTCTTTTATTATATACAGTAGTAACTGAGTTATTGAGGCATAGTTCATGAAATACGGCTTCTCAGAGAATAACCTTTTGCCCCTTTTTAAAATCAGTGAAAAAAGAAAAACTTTGGCTGAAGACACGAGCGTGATCCCTGTCCTGGCTGCAAAGTAGAAATTGTACCGGGGCAGGAATTGAGCCTGTAGAGGCCTGAGGTGTCGGAGAAGGGGAGAGCGGTTAGGGGCAGCTCAATATTGCCACCTGGGGGTTGTGCCTCCTTTTCCCTCACACATTAATACTTGCAATCATTTAAATTATGGCTCAGAGGTGGAAGACGGAGGTGGCTGAGAAAGAGTGGTCAAGAAATTAGTATAACCAGCTAAACCAGGGCTATTTACTAACAATGGAGAACCGTATATTAAAGTATTAAAAATATATTCATATTTTCTGCACAAAATGATGCAATTTTTCTACTTTTAGTAAAAAGTGTAGGGGTGTACACGCAGAGTGTAGAGGTGTACACGCCCACACGGCACTAGTCACACCCACCCAGCACTGACCACACCTGCACAGCACTGACCACACCCACGCAGCACTAGCTGCAGCCTCTCTATCTCTAACAGCAAAGAACCCTTCTTGATGCTGTAGTATAAAATACCCTTGCTCCTATCAAAAAGTAAATAACCTGCTGCTATTAATGCAGCAACACCAGAGAGCTAAAGGGAGCATCAAAACTACACTTCTAAAGTACATTTATGTATGAAATAATGCCTTTCTCATGTCACTCGCAATTAATAAAACTAAAAAAATTATAACAGGGACGTGCAGTGAAGTAAATGGCTCAGGAGGCACTGGCTAGTACCAGAGCCAGAATTACACACAATGGGGTTTATTTACTAAGATTCGTAATTTCCGAAAAAAGGTCAAAGTTCAATCACGAATGACATCGACAGTGTAAAACTGCAACTTTTTGAATGGATTACGACTAATTTACTAAGCTGTCGTATTCGTGTTTTTCTTTGCTTCCGATGTCGATGTCATTCGTGTTGTTTTACCTAATTTTACGGCAGTGATTAGCAAAACACTGCCGTTTTTTTTTACAATCAATCTCGGCCGGATTTGTGTGATCCGTGCTGGGTTTTTTGTTTTTTTTTAAAGTAAACAATGTAATTTTTATAAAAAAAATGCGTGGGGTCCCCCCTCCTAAGCATAACCAGCCTCGGGCTCTTTGAGCCGATCCTGGTTGCAGAAATATGGGGAAAAAAATGACAGGGGTTCCCCCATATTTAAGCAACCAGCATCGGGCTCTGCGCCTGGTCCTGGTCCCAAAAATACGGGGGACAAAAAGAGTAGGGGTCCCCCGTATTTTTAAAACCAGCACCGGGCTCCACTAGCTGGACAGATAATGCCACAGCCGGGGGTCACTTTTATATAGTGCCCTGCGGCCGTGGCATCAAAAATCCAACTAGTCACCCCTGGCCGGGGTACCCTGGGGGAGTGGGGACCCCCTCAATCAAGGGGTCCCCCCCCCAGCCACCCAAGGGCCAGGGGTGAAGCCCGAGGCTGTCCCCCCCCATCCAATGGGCTGCGGATGGGAGGGCTGATAGCCTTTGTTGAAAAATAAAAGATATTGTTTTTAGTAGCAGTACTACAAGTCCCAGCAAGCCTCCCCCGCATGCTGGTACTTGGAGAACCACAAGTACCAGCATGCGGCGGAAAAACTGGCCCGCTGGTACCTGTAGTACTACCACTAAAAAAATACCCAAAAAAACACAAGACACACACACCGTGAAAGTATAATTTTATTACATACACACATACATACATACTTACCTTATGTTCTCACGCAGGTCGGTCCTCTTGTCCAGTAGAATCCAAGGGGTACCTGTTGAAGAAATTCTACTCACCAGATCCCGTGGTCCAGGCTCCTCGTCAAATCCAGGCATAATCCACGTACTTGAATAAAACAAAAAAACGCATGCCCGACCATGAACTGAAAGGTGACCCATGTTTGCACATGGGTCACCTTTCCCCGAATGCCAGAAACCCACTTTGCCTTCTGGCTAAGTGGGTTTCTTCAGCCAATCAGGGAGTGCCACGTTGTAGCACTCTCCTGATCGGCTGTGTGCTCCTGTACTGAGTGACAGGCGGCACACGGCAGTGTTACAATGTAGCGCCTATGCGCTACATTGTAACCAATGCTGGGAACTTTCTGCCCTGCGGTTGACCTAAAGTGACGTCACCGCTGAGCAGAAAGTTCCCATCATTGGTTACAATGTAGCGCATAGGCGCTACATTGTAACACTGCCGTGTGCCGCCTGTCAGTGAAGACAGGAGCACACAGCTGATCAGGAGAGTGCTACAACGTGGCACTCCCTGATTGGCTGAAGAAACCCACTTAGCCAGAAGGCAAAGTGGGTTTCTGGCATTCGGGGAAAGGTGACCCATGTGCAAACATGGGTCACCTTTCAGTTCGTGGTCGGGCAAGCGTTTTTTTGTTTTATTCAAGTACGTGGATTATGCCTGGATTTGACGAGGAGCCTGGACCACTGGATCTGGTGAGTAGAATTTCTTCAACAGGTACCCCTTGGATTCTACTGGACAAGAGGACCGACCTGCGTGAGAACATAAGGTAAGTATGTATGTATGTGTGTATGTAATAAAATTATACTTTCACGGTGTGTGTGTCTTGTGTTTTTTTGGGTATTTTTTTAGTGGTAGTACTACAGGTACCAGCGGGCCAGTTTTTCCGCCGCATGCTGGTACTTGTGGTTCTCCAAGTACCAGCATGCGGGGGAGGCTTGCTGGGACTTGTAGTACTGCTACTAAAAACAATATCTTTTATTTTTCAACAAAGGCTATCAGCCCTCCCATCCGCAGCCCATTGGATGGGGGGGGACAGCCTCGGGCTTCACCCCTGGCCCTTGGGTGGCTGGGGGGGGGACCCCTTGATTGAGGGGGTCCCCACTCCCCCAGGGTACCCCGGCCAGGGGTGACTAGTTGGATTTTTGATGCCACGGCCGAAGGGCGCTGTATAAAAGTGACCCCCGGCTGTGGCATTATCTGTCCAGCTAGTGGAGCCCGGTGCTGGTTTTAAAAATACGGGGGACCCCTACTCTTTTTGTCCCCCGTATTTTTGGGACCAGGACCAGGCGCAGAGCCCGATGCTGGTTGCTTAAATATGGGGGAACCCCTGTCATTTTTTTCCCCATATTTCTGCAACCAGGATCGGCTCAAAGAGCCCGAGGCTGGTTATGCTTAGGAGGGGGGACCCCACGCATTTTTTTTTAACAACAAAAAGCACTTTCCCACCACTTCCCATTGATATACATGCACGGATCTCATGGATCCCTGCATGCATCTCAAATCACGAAAAAAAAAAGCAGGTCTGTTTTTTTTTAGGACTTTTTTGCGAATTGTAATTATTCACGGCAGTGTTTTGTGTTTTTTGCTTAGTAAATGACCGAGATTCGTATCTAAACAGGCGTAATTTGACCGATGGTGTATTCATTCGTAATTTTTTACCTGAACTAGCAAAAAATTACGAATGCCCTCATCACTGCCGTGATTAGTGTTTAGTAAATGACCGAGATTGACCGAGATGACACTTTGATGAAAAAACGGCATCTCGGTCAAAATCGGGAGCTTAGTAAATATACCCCAATATATGAGCAGAAGGGTACATCTGGGCATTATACACAGGTGCAGCAGTATATACAAGTGGGCATTATACACAGGTGCAGCAGATTCTGTATACTGCTGGAAATTTGGTGAGTTTTGATCAGAGATGTGCAGAAAAGGTAGGCAGGGGAGGCAGTGCCTCACAGGTCATAGACTTTTTACTACAGAGTTTTGACTTTAAAAATGATTATAATAATACAAAAATGTATTTATAATATATTCTTTGTATTTTTCATATACTTTATATTGTCAAAACTCTGGTGTATACGTTAGTATGACAGGAAAGGCTCTGCCTCACCTGCCTCACCCCACACTGCACAAGACATCACTGGTTTATAAATGCCTTACACCAAAAACATTAAAGACACATCTTCCGCTGTGAGGTCCCCGAGGTGCTACACAAAGGGTTAGGTAAGAAATCCCAGCAGTTGGGATCCCGACGGTTAGAATCTCAATGGGAACATTTTTACCCTACCCCACCAATGCATAACCCAGCTTTCCTACAGTCTAACCCTAAACCCCCACAGCATTATCAACCCTAACCTCCCTCCCTGCAGCCTAACCCACTCCCTAGTGCCTAACCCTAACCCACCCCTCCTGCAGCCTATCCCTAACCTCCCATAGCCTAACCAACCCCTCACACAGCCTAACCCTAACCTCCCTTCCTGCAGCCTAACCCACTCCCTAGTGCCTAACCCTATCCCACTCCTCCTGCAGCCTGTCCCTAACCTCCCATAGCCTAACCAACCCCTCACACAGCCTAACCCTAACCTCCCTCCCTGCAGCCTAACCCACTCCCTAGTGCCTAACCCTAACCCACTCCCTAGTGCCTAACCCACCCCTCCTGCAGCCTATCTCTAACCTCCCATAGACTAACCAACCCCTCACACAGCCTAACCCTAACCTCCCTCCCTGCAGCCTAACCCACTCCCTAGTGCCTAACCCTAACCCACTCCCTAGTGCCTAACCCACCCCTCCTGCAGCCTATCCCTAACCTCCCATAGCCTAACCAACCCCTCACACAGCCTAACCTTAACTCAACACTCCCACAGCCTCACCCTAACCCTCTGCCTAGTGCCTAACACACACCCCTAAAGTCTAACCCTAAACCCGCACACTGCCTAACCCTAACTCAACACTCCCGCAGCCTAACCCTAACCCTCTCCCTAGTGCCTAACCCACCCCTCCTGCAGCCTATCCCTAACCTCCCATAGCCTAATCAACCCCTCACACAGCCTAACCCTAACTCAACACTTCCACAGCCTCACCCTAACCCTCTCCAAGCAGCCTAACCCTCTCCCTAGTGCCTAATCCACCCCTCCTGCAGCCTATCTCTAACCTCCCATAGCCTAACCAACCCCTCACACAGCCTAACCCTAACCTCCCTCCCTGCAGCCTAACCCTCTCCCTAGTGCCTAACCCTAACCCATCCCCCTACAATCTAACCCTAACCCCTACACAGCATAACCCTAACCTCCCCCTCACACAGCCTAACCCTAACTAATCACTCCCACAGCCTAACACTCTCCCTATCCCACCCCCTAAAGTCTAACCCTAAACCCGCACACAGCCTAACCCTAACCCACCCTCCCCAGCCTAACCCAAACCTCCCCCTCCCACAGCCTAATCAACCCCTCACATAGCTTGATCCTAACCTCCCACTGCAACCTAACCCTAACCATCTCCCTAGTGCCTAACCCTAACCCACCCCCCTACAGTCTAACACTAACCCCTCCGCAGCCTAACCCTAACCTCCCCCTCACACAGCCTAACCCTTACTCAACACTCCCGCAACCTAACCCTAACCCTCTCCCTAGTGCCTAACCCTATCCCACCCTCCCCAGCCTAACAGTAACCAACCTCTCCCACAGCCTAACCGTGTGTGTGTGTGTGTGTGTGTGTGTGTGTGTGTGTGTGTGTATTTGAGTGTGTTGTGTGTGCTTGGGGAGGGGTCTAAATTTGAATGTACAAAAAAATACATAAAAGTATCTATCTGTCTGTCTGTCTGTCTGTCTGTCTGTCTGTCTGTCTGTCCGTGTGTGTAGGTATGAGTATATGGCTGGTCATGACACCCCAGAATGTGGTGAAGCGCTGGCAAGCCTGCCGTCTATATACCACTCTTGGCCACAGAAGAGTAACTCAGATATAACATATCAATGACATGTATAAATATACAGGAGGGGTTGTTTTGCATCCCCCCATTGTTAATAATGAATCTAGCAATCTTACGGCCTGCCGGTTCTGACAAACATCGGAGAGAAAACACGGGTTCCTGCAGGAGGAATGAAATGTCAGTGAATGCAGTTGTGTAGACTCAGTCCTGGTGCATTATAAATAGCTGTGGTAACAGCCTCCAGATCTGGGGAGAAATCAGAATATGAAATGAGAAACATGTTGTGGATATATTTGTGCGAGATGTTCTTTTCTGTAAGTAAGAAATGAGCAAATGCTGAGAGGAAAATATGATGACAGAACATTTGGATGATTTTAGATAACACAGTTTATCAGTCAGGTATCCGAAGTAACGAGAATCGCAACTGTGTATGATTGGCTGGAACGTTATAGCGACCCACAGCTCATGCAGCCTCCGGATGTGGGGATCGATGATCACAATGTTGGTCAGTACAATCGCCCAACAATCACTCACGAATGATGACGTCAAGGGCATCATTCAGAGTCACACGCAATGCTGATGTTGGCGGAGCTGAGCAATTGTTTGGCGCTGAGCATGCATGGAAATCCCAATGCACAAGGTTCTTCTGCACTTGAGACGCATGGTAACAGATATGTCTGGATGTTCTTGGGCGGTGACTGGGAGTTGAGGTAATCAGACGCATAGATATGGACCATTGTATGGGTTTGTTATAGAAGTGTCGCAGACGTGTCACTGAATTGTTTGCATACTCAGACGCACAATTGTTGGAGGCCATACTCAGACAGTAAATCTACACCTGCCTTAGGGTTGGAGCAAGTTTTGATGAATTGACCGATGGTGGTGTGTAAAGACGCACACCAGGTGGTATTACACCTTTTACGAAGTCTCAAAGTGTACGCAACAGGACTTTGTGGCTGCATTTGCATAAAGTCGCAGACAGGTGGTAAACCCGCTAAAAACATAACAACATGTAATTTGGAGCCCACACCAAGTCTCTATGGCAGGTCAGTGACTTGTGGTCACCAGTCATAGGACTGAGGTGACCCTTCCTGCACAGGGGACAGCCAGTGGCATGTGACTCCCAGAATGTGCAGGGTAAGAGAGAAACTATAGAAACTGGACCCCACTGACCATTCGGGAGAAGTCTCCTGAGGTAGCGGTTGAAGGGCCACTGGCTGTGCCTATTGGCGGCGGCCATATGTAATCAGCATGAGGGAGACTGGCAGCTAAGTGACGCAGAGCAACATCAGACTAAGGGGGAGATGTAATAAGCCTTGGAAGTGATAAATTAGAGAGAGATAAAGTACCAGCCAATCAGCTCCTAACTGCCATGTTACAGACTGTGTATGCAAAATGACAGTTAGGAGCTGATTAGGTGGCACTTTATCTCCACCCACTTTATCTCTCTCCAAGGCTTAGTACACAGACCCAAGGATTGGGTTACCAGTGGTTAGCGGTAGCGGCACTTACTGACAGGAGTCTGCAAAGGACACTTGCAGCAGTGTTTTTAGGTGAAGCGGTAATGGCGGGCAAGGCAGATTTTCTGTAGAGGCTGATTGTGCCTGTGCCAAATCCACAGGGGGGTTTGACTTGAGAGAAAGAAGGCAATCTTAGGTCAGAGACCTCAGCACCAGAGAGATGCACAGAAAGCTAAATAAACTTATGGGGGTCATTCCGAGTTGTTCGCTCGTTAGCAGTTTTTAGCAGCCATGCAAACGCTATGCCGCCTCCCACTGGGAGTGTATTTTAGCTTAGCAGAAGTGCGAACGAAAGGATCACAGAGCGGCGGCAAATTTTTTTTCTGCAGTTTTAGAGTAGCTCCAGACCTACTCAGCGCTTGCGATCACTTCAGACTGTTCAGTTCCTGTTTTGACGTCACAAACACGCCCTGCGTTCACCCAGCCACGCCTGCGTTTTTCCTGGCATGCCTGCGTTTTTACGAACACTCCCTGAAAACGGTCAGTTGACACCCAGAAACGGCCACTTCATGTCAATCACTCTGCGGCCAGCAGTGCGACTGAAAAGCTTCGCTAGACCTTGTGTGAAACTACATCGGCCGTTGTAATAGTACGTCGTGCGTGCGCATTGCGCCACATACGCATGCGCAGAAGTGCCTTTTTTGCCTCATCGCTGCACAGCGAACGAATGCAACGAGCGATCAACTCGGACTGACCCCCTATGTGAGGTAAATTGCTATTGATCCCATACCATAAAGATAACATCTGAACACTGACAGCACTATGTATTATTAGTAAATCACATCATGTGTGTAACCTCAGCAACACAGCATCATTAAGGACATAAATATATTGCCAATCTTCAAAACCTAAAATGCATTGCGGATGCAGTAACTACTGTTCGGGAGCAATATACTACAGGCATCAGTAAAATAGTCTTTCCATACTGTTGTGACGTGAACTGCAGATTTCAGTAAAGCTAGCATCCAACAAGTCAGTCAGACTTATCCATTCTGGCTAGATGTAGACAGTTCACAGAATCCATCCGATTCAAGAAGTAAATTTACGACTAACAAGCTTTATTTCACCTCTGAAATTGATAACCTGTCATCCCTTGTAAACTTGTTTTTTTCTATAAAGCTAAAGGAGTACTTCATCCTATCCGTGCTTATACTGTTTAGAAAAAGCTGAAAGGAAACTGAAATTATTAAAATACCTTTTCATCGTAAAGGAATCAACAATATAAATGAATACAAAGTTACAGTCTCAACTATTCACTCTTCTACAGCTGTAAAAATTGTGGATTCAATACCTAGCAATTAACAAGCCCGGGCTTGCAACAATCACTAATATTACCATGTGCACCACCGAAAGTACAACAATAACTATTATTACCATGTGCACCACCGAAAGCTTGGCCAGTGGATTTTAAAATAGTAATGTTGAGTTCTTTACAAAATTGACCGTTATACTGTAAGTGCACTAGTGTATGCACGTGTAGCTTACAAGGTAATAGTTAAGAGCTGTAAATCCTATTTAAGGGGTTAGTACTCCATTTTGCAGGATCCAATAAGCAGCGTGCTACATGTGGAGAGTATTACGTAATTCAGTCTAAAGCTTCTTGTAGGCAAACATAGTGATTGCTGCCATGTAACTTGTTTTTATGAAATAATTTTGAGAAAATGTTATTGAACAGTTGACAGTGTTGCAAAACGAACTTCTGTAGTAGGGAAAGTAATGGAAAAACTATTAAAAGAAAGAGCTGAGGAATATCTTAAATTAAACAACTTACAGGATCCAAAACAGCATGCATTTACTGGTGGGCAATCATGCCAAACAAATCGTATTGACTTTTTTTGACTCTGTGATTAAAATAATAGATCAAGGGGTAGCTGTAGATGTAGCATATCTAGACTTTAGTAAAGTATTTGACACTGTCCCACATCGCAGACTGCTAAATAAACTTGAAAGCGTGGGGGTGGATTATGAAAAAGTTAAATGGATAAGAACCTGGTTGCAGGATAGGAAACAGACAGTTGTAGTAAATGGAGTGCAATCTATGGAGGTAAATGTTACCAGTGGAGCAGGGATGTGCAGTCAGGGGAGGCAGGGGAGGCAGTGCCTCCCCTGTCATTAATGAGTAAAATAATACAAAGAAGATACTTATGACACATAAGTATCTTCTTTATTATTTTACCTATCATTAATGTGTGTTAAAATCACTTTGGGAGGCACCGATCGTGGTGCCTCCCGTAGTGATTAGGAAAAGTATGGGGAGCGGGGGGCGGGCGCACCATTAGTGGTGCCGCTTTCCTACAGGGACGTGCTTTCAACCTATGAAAGCACGTCCCTGTGAGTGAGGCCACAGTGATTGGCCAGCGGATCCGTCACTGGATCCGCTGTCAATCACTGTATGGGGCGGCATCGGTACCTGCGGAGGTGCGGGCGGCGGAGGTGCGGGATGCGGCGGGCCGGGCGGCGGAGGTGCTGGCGGCGGAGAGGCGGGCGGCGGTAGCGGCGGCGAGACGCGCTTTCAGGCTCCATGTGCAGAGTTTGGCAGCGGAAGCGGTACCCATTTCAAAAATGGCGCCTCAGCATAATTTTTAAAATTCAAGATGGCCACCGCGAGCCAATCATGGCTCGCCGCGTCATCGCCCCGCCCCCTCCCGCTGACTTACATAAGTCAGCGCGAGGCAGCGGCTGTCAGTCCGACGGCGGAGGAGGAGCGGAGAAAAGCTCCTGAAGACGCCGTGGAAGTCCTGGATGAGCGGCGGCTATGCAAAAGAGCTTAGCAGCCGCCGCCCACCAGGTGAAGATGCTGGAAGTCCTGGGAAGGCGGCGGCCATGCAAAAGAGCTTAAAGGCCGCCGCCTCCCAGGTGAAGACGTCGTGGAAGTCCTGGATGGGCGGCGGCTATGCAAAAGAGCTTAGCCGCCGCCGCCCACCAGGTGAAGACGCCGGAGGAAGACCCCAGAAGCCCTGGGGAGGTGGCGCCCTCCCAGGTGAAGACGCCGGAAGCCCTGGGAAGGCGGCGGCCATGCAAAAGAGCTTAAAGGCCGCCGCCTCCAGGTGAAGACCCAGTTTAATAAAGGATTTTTTAAAGAATGTGTTGTGTTTTTTTTTTTATATTTTCTTTACAGGTGGACTACAGGTGCCAACGGGCCCTTTATGTCCAGGCATGCTGGCACTTGTGGTTCTCCAAGTGCCAGCATGCTGGGGCAGGCTTGCTGGGACCTGTAGGCCACCTGTAAAGAACAATATTACTATTCTTTGCAGGTGGACTACAGGTGCCAGCGGGCCCTTTATGTCCGGGCATGCTGGCACTTGTGGTTCTCCAAGTGCCAGCATGCTGGGGCAGGCTTGCTGGGATCTTTAGGCCACCTGTAAAGAACAGAACATACAATGAACCCCGCACCCACCGCCACCAGGGGTGCGGGGCATAGCACTGGGCTATCAGCCCAGTGCTGGTTGTTGCTCGGGAAGGGGGACCCCATTTTGATTTTTCGGGGGCCCCACTTTCCGAGGAATTCCAGCCCTGGGCTGACTGGTTTGGGGGGTGTTTAATGGCATGGCAGGGGGACCCCACACTGAGTGTCTCCCCTGCTATGGCATTATCCCCCCTGGCTGGTTCTGCCTGGTGCTGGTTTTAGTGGTGTGGGGGGATTGCACTTTTTTTTTTTTTTCGGGGGGGGGGTTTAGCTGCAGTGCCTCCCCAGGCCCTGACCTCACCGCACGTCACTGCAGTGGAGTACCCCAGGGATCTTTACTTGGGGGGTCATTCCGAGTTGATCATAGCTGTGAGATATCTGCAGTCAAGCAAGCTGCCGCTCCAACCAGAAAATTATGAATATTAAGCCAACTCCACTATCCACCCCTCCCCTACGTATAAAACACCCCCTACCACCCTGGAAGTCATGTACCGGGTTCCCTTCATTCAGCGCAATGCCCCATTCTACAGTTTAGTGTTCACCCTCCAGCCCCATCTGTGCAAAAAAAGGAGTAATTATTAATTAGCAGAAATGACTGCTCCAGTTCCTACATGCTGATCAGAAGATAGAACACCCCCTACCGCCCGTGGGACATCAAAGTTGCCGCTGATAGCACCCCCCACCCCTATCAACGGAGGATGGGCAGGGGCCCCATTGCATTGCTGTGCCCAGGGGCCTACAGTGCTGTTAAGATGGCCCTGCAGATGGGCGGCCACCAAAAAACGCATCCTTGTCTACAGCTGCTTATACCTCTGAATGAGGCGCTATGTGTGTTTTTAGCGTGGATTTCGTCATAGTTGACGTAGCGTCCAAAAACAAAGATTAAGCTCAAATGAAGCATCAACCTTTCCTTGTTGCTAAATTTAGGAATATTTCTTTTATGCCAAATTATTACTCTGCAGATGCTGAGGAATTAATGTATATCGTACAGATAGACAAACTTACCATATAATAATTATGTTTGTTTGTATGTGTTTATAAAAGTTACTGTACTGTAACTTAAGGCCTATACACACTTGACGATGCACACGTCGTTAACGACCGTCGTTAACGACTTCCCTTGAACTTCCCTTGAACAGCTGAGCAAACGACATGAGCATACACACTACCAACGACCAAAGACCAACGACCAAAGACCATTCATCGTTGAAGCATCCAAGCTGAACAGTGTATTAAAATAATGAGCTGGGAACATGGCTGGTGAACAGTGGCTTGGTCGTTGGTCGTTGGTCGTTCACACCATACACATTCAACAACGTCTCTGGTCGGTAACGACCATAGTGGAAATTGAGCATACATGCTCCACAGATAAGCGAGGGTCGTTAACGTCCCGCGGGGCCGCGCATAGGTGGTCGTCGGATGCATACACACTTGACGATATAATGAGCGACGTCGTTGATGAGGGCTGAAATGAAGGACGTCGCTCATTTTATCGTCAAGTGTGTATGGGCCTTTAGCCTGCCCATCCGTCACCTTCCCATGGCTTCCCTTGCAACAGCAATTGCAATTATTTTTTACGTCAGCCCACCCAAACCCATGTTACCTTCCCCTATTACTGCATGTGCCACATTTTTCCATTGTTCATTTATTTAGCAGAAGAATGAGGGGGTAAAACAAAGTTGTTTGTTTTTATTCAAATACCTGACCCCTACCTCTATTCCCTCTGCTAATTCTTGTTGCCCCAAAGTTAGACAGAGAACAGTCAGCGCATTTCAATCGTAGGGTCTATGCTGCCCCCTGACACCTTAGTGAAAGGACTATGGAGGACATTCCGAGTTGATCGCAGCTGTGCTAAATTTAGCACAGCTACGATCAGGCACTCAGACATGCTGGGGGACCCCAGCACAGGGCTAGTCTGCTCCGCATGTCAGTGCCGCCCCCCCCCCCCCCACCTCAGAAATGCAAAAGCATTGCACAGCGGCGATGCTTTTGCATTTCAGGAGTAACTCCCGGCCAGCGCAGTTCCTGCGACTGGCCGGGAAAACCTCTTCGCTGCCTGGGTCGCATCGGCTGCGTGAGACGTCGTGCAGCCGCCGTGGCCCACCCTCCCAACCCTCCGGCCACGTCTGCGTTGGCCGGACCACGCCCCCTAAACGACGGCTTAACGCCGCCGTCCTGCCCCCTCCCGCCCAGCGACCGCCTCTGCCTGTCAATCAGGCAGAGGAGATCGCTAGGGAACAATGGCCTTCGGCCGTCCAGCATGAGCCGGCGCACTGCGGCACTGGCGCATGCGCAGATCTGACCTGATCGCTGCGCTGCAATAAACTGCAGCGAGCGATCGGGTCGGAATGACCCCCAAAAGCAGAAAATGAGACCTGGAATGAAATGGTCAGAAATTAACGATTTATCTATTGCAAGTCTTATTTTATACATGTCACATTTTCATTTCCAATGCTAACCACATAAGGGCACAATATGAGACGGAAATGAACAGCAAAGTTAATGTTACCATCCATTCATCAATGTTGTAGAAAATAAACACTCTCAGTTCATGTATGTAACTTGAAACTCAGCAATGCAAGAGTTTCTCACTGTTACCAGGAACACACACAGATCTCTCTTCTTACCATTTGTCATGTAGTGATCAAGCCGAGACAGATATTTTAATCTGTCCCGACACTTTAATGGATGACAATATGATGCAGGTAGGTCATGCTGAGATTTGTAGATTAGGGGTAGAATTTCTAAACCTCCCCTCAGGCTCTACCTGAATGATTAATTCATTGACACAAAGCAGAACAAGTTGGATGTATCATATGTATTTTATACAGAGTTGCGTTTGCACACCAGAACTTTTCCTGCATCACCATGACAACAAGCTCGTATAACTACTCTGTGCTGCTGGGGACCCTGCTCCTCCCACTATGTAACTCTCAGTCTGTGGCTTCCTGTATCAGTGTGACAGCAGCCTCACATCACTGCTCTGTGCTGCTGGGGACCCTGCTCCTTCCACTATGTAACTCTCAGCCTGTGGCTCTCTGTATCAGTGTGACAGCAGCCTCACATCACTGCTCTGTGCTGCTGGGGACCCTGCTCCTCCCACTATGTAACTCTCAGTCTGTGGCTTCCTGTATCAGTGTGACAGCAGCCTCACATCACTGCTCTGTGCTGCTGGGGACCCTGCTCCTTCCACTATGTAACTCTCAGTCTGTGGCTCCCTGTATCAGTGTGACAGCAGCCTCACATCACTGCTCTGTGCTGGGGACCCTGCTCCTTACACTATGTAATTCTCAGTCTGTGGCTCCCTGTATCAGTGTGACAGCAGCCTCACATCACTGCTCTGTGCTGCTGGGGACCCTATTCCTCCCACTATGTAACTCTCAGTCTGTGGCTTCCTGTATCAGTGTGACAGCAGCCTCACATCACTTTTCTGTGCTGCTGGGGACCCTGCTCCTTCCACTATGTAACGCTCAGCCTGTGGCTTCCTGTATCAGTGTGACAGCAGTCTCACATCACTGCTCTGTGCTGCTTGGGACACTGCTCCTTCCACTATGCAAGTCTCAGTCTGTGGCTTCCTGTATAAGTGTGACAGCAGCCTCATATCACTGCTCTGTGCTGCTGGGGACCTGCTCCTCCCACTATGTAACTCTCAGTCTGTGGCTTCCTGTATCAGTGTGACAGCAGTCTCACATCACTGCTCTGTGCTGCTGTGGACCCTGCTCCTTCCAGTATATAACTCTCAGTCTGTGGCTTCCTGTATCAGTGTCACAGCAGCCTCACATCACTGCTCTGTGCTGCTGGGGACCCTGCTCCTTCCACTATGTAACTCTCAGTCTGTGGCTTCCTGTATCAGTGTGACGGCAGCCTCACATCACTGCTCTGTGCTGCTGGGGACCCTGCTCCTTCCACTATGTAACTCTCAGCCTGTGGCTTCCTGTATCAGTGTGACAGCAGCCTCACATCACTGCTCTGTGCTGCTGGGGACCCTGCTCCTTCCACTATGTAACTCTCAGTCTGTGGCTTCCTGTATCAGTGTGACAGCAGCCTCACATCACTTTTCTGTGCTGCTGGGGACCCTGCTCCTTCCACTATGTAACTCTCAGCCTGTGGCTTCCTGTATCAGTGTGACAGCAGTCTCACATCACTGCTCTGTGCTGCTTGGGACACTGCTCCTTCCACTATGCAAGTCTCAGTCTGTGGCTTCCTGTATAAGTGTGACAGCAGCCTCATATCACTGCTCTGTGCTGCTGGGGACCTGCTCCTCCCACTATGTAACTCTCAGTCTGTGGCTTCCTGTATCAGTGTGACAGCAGTCTCACATCACTGCTCTGTGCTGCTGGGGACCCTGCTCCTTCCAGTATATAACTCTCAGTCTGTGGCTTCCTGTATCAGTGTCACAGCAGCCTCACATCACTGCTCTGTGCTGCTGGGGACCCTGCTCCTTCCACTATGTAACTCTCAGTCTGTGGCTTCCTGTATCAGTGTGACGGCAGCCTCACATCACTGCTCTGTGCTGCTGGGGACCCTGCTCCTTCCACTATGTAACTCTCAGTCTGTGGCTCCCTGTATCAGTGTGACGGCAGCCACACATCACTGCTCTGTGCTGCTGGGGACCCTGCTCCTTCCACTATGTAACTCTCAGTCTGTGGCTTCCTGTATCAGTGTGACAGCAGCCTCACATCAATGTTCTGTGCTGCTGGGGACCCTGCTCCTTCCACTATGTAACTCTCAGCCTGTGGCTTCCTGTATCAGTGTGACAGCAGTCTCACATCACTGCTCTGTGCTGCTGGGGACCCTGCTCCTTCCACTATGTAACTCTCAGTCTGTGGATCCCTGTATCAGTGTGACAGCAGTCTCACATCACTGCTCTGTGCTGCTGGGGACCCTGCTCCTTACACTATGTAATTCTCAGTCTGTGGCTCCCTGTATCAGTGTGACAGCAGCCTCACATCACTGCTCTGTGCTGCTGGGGACCCTATTCCTCCCACTATGTAACTCTCAGTCTGTGGCTTCCTGTATCAGTGTGACAGCAGCCTCACATCACTTTTCTGTGCTGCTGGGGACCCTGCTCCTTCCACTATGTAACGCTCAGCCTGTGGCTTCCTGTATCAGTGTGACAGCAGTCTCACATCACTGCTCTGTGCTGCTTGGGACACTGCTCCTTCCACTATGCAAGTCTCAGTCTGTGGCTTCCTGTATAAGTGTGACAGCAGCCTCATATCACTGCTCTGTGCTGCTGGGGACCTGCTCCTCCCACTATGTAACTCTCAGTCTGTGGCTTCCTGTATCAGTGTGACAGCAGTCTCACATCACTGCTCTGTGCTGCTGGGGACCCTGCTCCTTCCAGTATATAACTCTCAGTCTGTGGCTTCCTGTATCAGTGTCACAGCAGCCTCACATCACTGCTCTGTGCTGCTGGGGACCCTGCTCCTTCCACTATGTAACTCTCAGTCTGTGGCTTCCTGTATCAGTGTGACGGCAGCCTCACATCACTGCTCTGTGCTGCTGGGGACCCTGCTCCTTCCACTATGTAACTCTCAGCCTGTGGCTTCCTGTATCAGTGTGACAGCAGCCTCACATCACTGCTCTGTGCTGCTGGGGACCCTGCTCCTTCCACTATGTAACTCTCAGTCTGTGGCTTCCTGTATCAGTGTGACAGCAGCCTCACATCACTTTTCTGTGCTGCTGGGGACCCTGCTCCTTCCACTATGTAACTCTCAGCCTGTGGCTTCCTGTATCAGTGTGACAGCAGTCTCACATCACTGCTCTGTGCTGCTTGGGACACTGCTCCTTCCACTATGCAAGTCTCAGTCTGTGGCTTCCTGTATAAGTGTGACAGCAGCCTCATATCACTGCTCTGTGCTGCTGGGGACCTGCTCCTCCCACTATGTAACTCTCAGTCTGTGGCTTCCTGTATCAGTGTGACAGCAGTCTCACATCACTGCTCTGTGCTGCTGGGGACCCTGCTCCTTCCAGTATATAACTCTCAGTCTGTGGCTTCCTGTATCAGTGTCACAGCAGCCTCACATCACTGCTCTGTGCTGCTGGGGACCCTGCTCCTTCCACTATGTAACTCTCAGTCTGTGGCTTCCTGTATCAGTGTGACGGCAGCCTCACATCACTGCTCTGTGCTGCTGGGGACCCTGCTCCTTCCACTATGTAACTCTCAGTCTGTGGCTCCCTGTATCAGTGTGACGGCAGCCACACATCACTGCTCTGTGCTGCTGGGGACCCTGCTCCTTCCACTATGTAACTCTCAGTCTGTGGCTTCCTGTATCAGTGTGACAGCAGCCTCACATCAATGTTCTGTGCTGCTGGGGACCCTGCTCCTTCCACTATGTAACTCTCAGCCTGTGGCTTCCTGTATCAGTGTGACAGCAGTCTCACATCACTGCTCTGTGCTGCTGGGGACCCTGCTCCTTCCACTATGTAACTCTCAGTCTGTGGATCCCTGTATCAGTGTGACAGCAGTCTCACATCACTGCTCTGTGCTGCTGGGGACCCTGCTCCTTCCACTATGTAACTCTCAGTCTGTGGCTTCCTGTATCAGTGTGACGGCAGCCACACATCACTGCTCTGTGCTGCTGGGGACCCTGCTCCTTCCACTATGTAACTCTCAGTCTGTGGCTTCCTGTATCAGTGTGACAGCAGCCTCACATCAATGTTCTGTGCTGCTGGGGACCCCGCTCCTTCCACTATGCAACTCTCAGTCTGTGGCTCCCTGTATCAGTGTGATGGCAGCCACACATCACTGCTCTGTGCTGCTGGGGACCCTGCTCCTTCCACTATGTAACTCTCAGTCTGTGGCTTCCTGTATCAGTGTGACAGCAGCCTCACATCAATGTTCTGTGCTGCTGGGGACCCTGCTCCTTCCACTATGTAATTCTCAGCCTGTGGCTTCCTGTATCAGTGTGACAGCAGTCTCACATCACTGCTCTGTGCTGCTGGGGACCCTGCTCCTTCCACTATGTAACTCTCAGTCTGTGGCTTCCTGTATCAGTGTGACAGCAGCCTCACATCACTGCTCTGTGCTGCTGGGGACCCTACTCCTCCCACTATGTAACTCTCAGTCTGTGGCTCCCTGTATCAGTGTGACAGCAGCCTCACATCACTGCTCTGTGCTGCTGGGCACCCTGCTCCTTCCACTATGTAACTCTCAGTCTGTGGCTTCCAGTATCAGTGTGACAGCAGCCTGACATCACTGCTCTGTGCTGCTGGGGACCCTGCTCCTTCCACTATGTAACTCTCAGTCTGTGGCCTCCTGTATCAGTGTGTCAGCAGCCTCATATCACTGCTCTGTGCTGCTGGGTACCCTGCTCCTCCCACTATGTAATTCTCAGTCTGTGGCTTCCTGTATCAGTGTGACAGCAGCCTCACATCACTGCTCTGTGCTGCTGGGGACCCTGCTCCTTCCACTATGTAACTCTCAGTCTGTGGCTTCCTGTATCAGTGTGACAGCAGCCTCACTTCACTGCTCTGTGCTGCTGGGGACCCTGGTCCTTCCACTATGTATCTCTCAGTCTGTGGCTTCCTGTATCAGTGTGACAGCAGTCTCACATCACTGCTCTGTGCTGGTGGGGACCCTGCTCCTCTCACTATGTAGCTCTCAGCCTGTGGCTTCCTGTATCCAGGACCATATTTTCATATGGGATCAGTGAGCAGTTACATAAGGGCTCCATAAGTATAAGGGCCTAGGCTGATAGCTGAGGGTCCCCTTTTTCCAGGGCTACCAGATTTCTGAAAATCGGCCCTGGGGAACCGGAGATATCTGACTTCAAAGCAGTGGTCCCCATCTGAGCCTGTTAATTGTTCTTCCCAGCCAGATATCTCGGGTTCCGTCTCACATAGAGTTTTCTGAGGGTATACTCCAAAAGCTGGGACTCTCTCTTTTCTGTGGACACTGGCAGCTTGCCTCTACTATGCCCACAACCAGAAATATCAGCCTTCCAGAAGCTGCTCTCTGCTCCAGCTCCTCACGCCTGGTATGCAGTTTTATATTTTCATCTGTGGATTGCTCTGACCCCTGAACTCTGATCCCCAAGTCCCCAGTACCTCCTGAAAGGTGTCCCCAGTACCTCCTGAAAGGTGTCCCCAGTACCTCCTGAAAGGTGTCCCCAGTACCTCCTGAAAGGTGGGACTCTTTAGTGTTTTATCCTATTAAAAGCAAAAAAATCAATTTCCGGGAACCGGAGATATCTGTTGTCAAGTAAACTGTCCTCCACCAGAAAATGGTGACTATTAAGCCCTCTCCACTATTCACCCCTCCCCTACATATTAAACACCCCCTACGACCCTGGAAGTCATGTACCATGGCCTCTTCATTCAGCCCAATGGCCCCTTCTACAGTTTAGTGTTCTCCCTCCCGCCCCATCTCCCACCATCTGTGCAGTAAAGGTCCTACATGCTGAGCGGAAGATAGAACACCACCTACAAGGACTCTAGTCTTGTTCTCCATTATTTCAGTCTTTTTCAATAACTGGCTGTTTATGATGTTTTTGTTCCAATGTCATAGATGTCCTTATGTAATTATGGTATCCTCATGATTATGAGCTTTTAGTAAAGTCTGCAGTGCCGGCCTTAGGCATAGGCAAACTAGGCAATTGCCTAGGGCATCTGGCATGCCTAGGGGCATCAGCAGCTTCTGCTGATTAAAATGATATGTGGCATGCCTATATTCTGTGTGCAGCATTTTGTATGCAGATACAGTCACAGTCTCACACAGAATATAGGCATGCTGCATATCATTTTAATCAGCAGAAGCTGCTTGTGTATCCTAGCCACATAGCAATGCAAATAAGATGCATTTTCATAAAAAAATAGGCGCCCGACGTTAGCAAAGCTGCATGATGACTCACGCCAGGAACTATACTGTATGTGTCATTAGGTGTGTAAGGGCATTAATAATGTGTAACATATGTGTAAGGGGCACTATGTGTCATTATGTGTATAAGGGCACTAATAATGTGCGGCATATGTGTAAGGGACATTATGTGTATAAATGCATTACCAATGTGTGGCATTATGTGTATAAGGTGCTCTACTGTGCGGCATAACATATAGAAAGGGCACTACTGTGTGGTCTAATGTGAATAAAGAGCAATATAGTGTGGTGTAATGATTATAAAGAGCAATATGGTGTGGTGTAATGAGAATAAGAAGCAATTCAGTATGATGTTATGTGAACGAGGGGCACTACTGTGAGGAGTAACGTATATAAGGTAAAGTGGTACTACTGTGTGATGTAATGTGAATAAGGGACACTATCATATGATAAATTGTGAATAAAGTTACACTACTGTGAGGCATAAGTTGAATTGGGGGTATTATTGTGTGCCCATGCCCCTTGCCAGCAAAAACACATACCTTTTTGGCTGGTGCTGGGAAAGGGGTGCAGGGTCAGAGGTGGAACTAGCGGTGGTGCTAGGGGGCACCAGCCAAAATCTTGCCTAGGGCATCATACTAGTTAGGGCCGGCTCTGAAAGTCTGTATTGCTTATTTTGCATTTACAGTTATACCCCTAATGAAGTCTCATTCAGACACAAAATGCTATTGTGACTCCTAGATCTTCCTAGGAAGATGTCGGGAGAAGGATATTCTGTTATAACATGGACGCTGTTTTATCTTCTTGATCGAACATATGATCTTTTATGAAAAGGACTTTTTAATAAATCTGATTGGAACATAGTACCTTTCTCTTGACATATCATAAAGAAGTTGTCCCCAGTTATAAGTGTGGGTTGATCACCCCTTTAGCGCTTTTCTAATACTGTTTTGTATATATATATATATATATATATATACAGGTTGAGTATCCCATATCCAAATATTCCGAAATACGGAATATTCCGAAATACGGACTTTTTTGAGTGAGAGTGAGATCGTGAAACCTTTGTTTTTTGATGGCTTAATGTACACAAACTTTGTTTAATATACAAAGTTATTATAAATATTGTATTAAATGACCTTCAGGCTGTGTGTATAAGGTGTATATGAAACATAAATTAATTGTGTGAATGTAGACACACTTTGTTTAATGCACAATGTTATAAAAAATATTGGCTAAAATGACCTTCAGGCTGTGTGTATAAGGTGTATATGAAACATAAATGCATTCTGTGCTTAGATTTAGGTCCCATAACCATGATATCTCATTATTCCAAAATACGGAAAAATCCGATATCCAAAATACCTCTGGTCCCAAGCATTTTGGATAAGGGATACTCAACCTGTATATATATAAAGAAGCAGAGGAGCCGGCGCTTAGGTACTATTTGTGGTACTAAACTTATATAATGACGTATATACACCTGGAGCTGAAATATAACACTCCTCAAGTTTTATATGAGTGGCAGGCTTGTGAAGCAGAAAATTGTGTTTGTTAGACACATGCAGTGTATATACGAAATGGAGAACACAAGCGCCAAAATGTGTTTTAAATTATATAAAAAGGTGAAAGCAGGTATACAGGGTGTTGAGTTTAGCTGGATCACTTATCTGGTTTAGATCGGCAATTATCTTTCAATCATCATTTGGAATTCAGTACATGGAAATAAAGAAACAGCAAAACATAGTGTGTACCATTCATAGACAAATCACGTAACACTGTCTGAATCAAAATGGCCTCATTAGGGAACTAGCATATTCCCACTAGTAAACACTTCTTAGCCTCAGCAGGGAAAGATTTAAAAACATAAATGTAATAAAATGACATAAGAATGGCTGAATGACACACGTACAAGAATTAAAACATATAGAGCTTATCTGTCCATAAATTGGATATCTGCAAAGCGTCCCAACGCGTTTCGTCCGTCTGTGTCTGGACTTCATCAAGGGGATAAACCACAGTGAGTCTGGAGGCTCCATTCATACCGGAGAGGGGTGATTTCCAATGTCCAATAGTTATGACCTCTCTTCCTGTACTCATGAGTTATTGTGTATTTAACCTTAAACAAGTAATTTATCCAGTGATAAAGTTTATGCAGTGATAAAGAGTTAAAATACATCCAGCTAATTAGTGAAAGAATTAAAAGAGTGTATAGAACAAGCTAAAATAGCTTCTCCGCGTGTGAAGACGGATATATATATATATTGCATATGGAAAGTATTCACAGCGCTTCACTTTTTCCACATTTTGTTATTTTACGGCCTTATTCCAAACTGGAATAAATTCATTTATTTCCCATCAAAATTCTACACACAATACCACATAATGACAATGTGAAAAAAGTGTTCTTGAGATTTTTGCAAATTTATTAAAAATAAGAAACTAAGAAATCACATGTACATAAGTATTCACAGCCTTTGCTCAATACTTTGTTGATGCCCCTTTGGCAGCAATTACAGCCTCACGTCTTTTTGAATATGATGCCACAAGCTTGGCACACCTATCTTTGGGCAGTGTCGCCCATTCCTCTTTGCAGCACCTCTCAAGCTCCATCAGGTTGGATGGGAAGCGTCGGTGCACAGCCATTTTCAGATCTCTCCAGAGATCATTCGGATTCAATTCTGGTCTCTGGCTGGGCCACTCAAGGACATTCACAGAGTTGTCCTGAAGCCACTCTTGGCTGTGTGCTTAGGGTCGTTGTCCTCCTGAAAGATGAACCGTCTCCCCAGTCTGAGGTCAAGAGCGCTCTGGAGCAGGTTTTCATCCAGGATGTCTCTGTACAATGCTGCATTCATCTTTCCCTCTATCCTGACTAGTCTCCCTGTTCCTGCCGCTGAAAAATATCCCCACAGTATGATGCTGCCACCACCATGCTTCACTGTAAGGATGGTATTGGCCTGGTGATGAGCGGTACCTGGTTTCCTCCAAACATGACGCCTGGCATTCACGCCAAAAAGTTCAATCTTTGTCTCATCAGACCAGATAATTTTGTTACTCATGGTCTGAGAGTCCGTCAGGTGCATTTTGGCAAACTCCAGGTGGGCTGCTATGTGCTTTTTACTAAGGAATGGCTTTTGTCTGGCCACTCTACCATACAGGCCTGATTGATGGATTGCTGCAGAAATGGTTGTCCTTCTGGAAGGTTCTCATCTCTCCACAGAGGAATGCTGTAGCTCTGACAGAGTGACCATCGGGTTCTTGGTCACCTCCCTGACTAGGGCCCTTCTTCCCCGATCGCTCAGTTTAGACGTCCGGCCAGCTCTAGGAAGAGTCCCGGTGGTTCCGAACTTTTTCCATTTACAGATGATGGAGGCCACTGTGCTCATTGGGATATTTTTCTGTACCCTTCCCCAGATTTGTGCCTCGACACAATCCTGTCTCGGAGGCCTACAGACAATTCCTTTGACTTCCTGCTTGGTTTGTGCTCAGACATGCACTGTCAAGTGTGGGACCTTATATAGACAGGTGTGTGCCTTTCCAAATCATGTCCAATCAACAGAATTTACCACAGGTGGACTCCAATTAAGCTGTAGGAACATCTCAAGGATTATCAGTGGAAACAGGATGTACCTGAGCTCAATTTTGAGCTTCATGGCAAAGGCTGTGAATACTTCTTAGTTTTTTATTCTTAATAAATTAGCAAAAATCTCCCTAAAAAACTTTTTTCGTGTTGACATTATGGGGTATTGTGTGTAAAATTTTGAGGGGAAAAATGAATTTATTCCATTGTGGAAAAAGGTGGTAACATAACAAAATGTGGAAAAAGTGAAGCGATGTGAATACTTTCCGGATGCACTGTATATATTTTGTTGTGTTAATTTTCTGTGATATCAGTCTGATGTCTTAGTGCTAGTTTTGTAATAAAACCATGTATACTTTTATCATATCGAATGAGTAAACAGTCTACCTATTTATATATGTCACCAGTGGTCGCTTAGGTATATCTTATCAGCTTTTCCCATTTTATTTCTCTATCTAGCACATACACCAGTGCTAATTGCATTTAAGGTACAGCTGACGCCCTCTATTTTGCAGGGAGTGACATAAAGGGACGGTGTATACGGACTTACAGTTTGGTCTGAACCCTGTTAGCATTTCTTTTTATCCATATATATATATATTCGAGCAGATCTATGCAGTGTGCAGCCACAAAATCCAATCCCTTGCAGCCAAACACTACACTGATCTGCACAGCCGTAACGCTGATCACCCCTTCATAAACTACAAGGTAAGCTTCAAATAATTAAAACTCTCCAGCTTGAAATTCTCTAGCTTTCTATGCAAGGGCAGATATCTCAATGAATAGAGTGTCCGACTGCAATGTCATAGGCAACGGTTTGAATCCTGGGCACAGCATCCCGAAATGTAATCAAGCACAGTGTGACTGAACAACAAAATGCTATACAGTCAAGTCCATGAATGCTGTATAGGTATTAGAGACAAAAGAGGTGGGGATACGAGACAGGGGCGGTCAGTAGATGCTGGACTTTAAAAAGAGGGGAAGCTGTAAGTGAAAGTAATTAGATAAATCATAATTGATAAGTGCCACCAACAGCGCCCCCTACCCTGCAGTGCTATGTGCGGCGCACACTTCGCACACACCTAGTTTCGGCTGTGGTATTTATCTTTCCATGTACCATTACACCGCTCACAGCATACTACAGAGACTGGATGTGGCTTTAACCAGACAGGAATTAGTTTTACACACGTACATGGAGGGTCATTCCGAGTTGATCACTCGCTAGCAGTTTTTAGCAGCCATGCAAGCGAATTGTCGCCGCCCACTGGGGTGTGTATTTTCGCTTTGCAGAAGTGCGAACGCTTGTGCAGCAGAGCGCCTGCAAAATCTTTTTGTGCAAAACAAGACCAGCCCTGTAGTTACTCTTCGTGTGCATTGATTCTAACGACGGAGGGACGGCTTTTGACATCACACACCCGCCCAGAGAACACCCTGCATTTTTTCTGCCACGCCTGCGGTTTTCTAAGCACTCCCTGAAAACAGTCAGTTCACACCCAAAGAAACGCCCTCTTTCTGTCAGTCTCCTTGCGGCCGGCTGTGCGATTGGAATCGTCGCTAGAACCAGTGCAAAACCACAATGGACTATGTACCCGTGCGACACGCGTGCGCATTGCGGTGCATATGCATGCGCAGATTAGCCTTTTTTTTCACTGATCGCTACACAGTGAACAACGGCAGCTAGCGATCAACTCGGAATGACCCCCATGGTTTCAGATGAAGTTCTGTACAATGGAATTCGCTAGAAGCAAAGCTGTGGTCGCTGCATCAGACAAGTGTACACAGGTCGCACATCAAGTCAATGCAGTTTTGTTGCTCCCAGTACTTTTATTTATGTAAATAAGATGAACATTTTGGGTGAGAAAAGCGCTCGGCGCGACCAAGTCACCCAGAACCTGACCAGTTGAGAGGGGCTACTTGGCGCGACTTTACAGTCTATGAGAACACATCTGTAGCTTGATATTCTTGCACTCAGAGTTAAGCCCCGAGTGTAAAATATTACAGAGATATCACAAAGATGCAAAAATCAATTTGCTTGGAATATATTAGTAAAGCAATACAATATTATCACGTCGCTATCTCTGCACCCGCGGGAAACTTGTCAGAGCATGTATATTCTGATTAACCACTTCAGCCCGGCACTGAGATTGCATTCCGATAGGAAATCAGGAATACCGAGGGGATAATTGGGATCAGCCGTGCAAAGCATTATTACCAGACATAACCCCTTCTCATCCACAGCCCTGGTGTGAACACGATATCCTGGCGTGATAGACTGACGGTTCTATTATCTATTCCAGATGGTAGGGTCTGGGCACAATATTAGTTCTTATATCCATTCGGACAGGAGACGCATATAGATAACATCGGCTAACATGCCAGTAAATGCCCCCTTCTGTGTCAGATATTAAAGCATAACATTGAATAACGGAGCACAGTAACAATGTGTCACTTATAGGACAATATTCTTGAACAATGCAGAGATCAGTAGCACAAGTGGTACAGCTAATCTGCTACTGTGATCTCTGACTGTTATAACTGTATCATTATTTCGAGGTCCAGGAGTAATATCACTACTGTGGTATAAAGCGTAGTAGGGCTTATTGCAGACAGGTTTGGATCCCCCTATACTGTATAATTACATAATAACATATGGCATTGACAATGAGCTAGAATATTAGTTAAATTAATTTTAATTTGAGACAGGGTCTGGATTCCCTTGCCACTTGGGATATAAAAAAAAGGAAAATGCAGATGCACACTCTATAGTACTAAGTAGTACTGCTAATCAGAATAATTATAAGAAACTCTGCAATCTAACATAGAGCAAAGTTGAGGTGCTTAGAATAATTTTTGGCCAAAAATATAGGTTGTTGGGTCCATATATTTTTGGCCAAAAATTATGCTGAGCACCTCAATGTTGCTCTGTGCTAAGCTGCAGAGTTTATTATAATCATTCTTTTTAGCAGTGTTTAATGCTTTTGAGTGTTCATCTGCATTTTCTTTTTTCCTGTGTGGAACTACAACTCCTAGCATGATAGAACCCCGTCCCCACACATAAACATTTGGAGCATCAGTTAAGCTAAACTCAAACTGGATTTACCTTGAAATGATCTCATTTTGTGATACCCCAATTTACGCCTCATCTTAGTTCCCCCGTTCCATACCCCCCGTGCACCAAGATGGTCAGCAGTATCCATGGGGGCAAAAATAGTAAAAATACCAGCACCCCCATGCACCACACACGCACGTTTCAGCGGAAACCAACCCTATATGTTTCACAAATCTCTGTATGAATGGTTTCACACTGGAGAAATAAGATGACCTCTTGTGGAGTGATACATCTATGTAAGGTTTTTTATTGGCAGCGAAGAAAATCCAGAGATCTTTTATGTCATGCTGGAAATGACAAATCAGGTTAATAAACAGAAACATCAAACATCTGCTACACATTCTCTACAGGGAGGAACGGAATAACCTGGTTCTTGCCTGGTGGAGCCAAAGAGACGAGTCTCGCATATCCTTCCCATGGTAATTCAGCTTCATACGGTAGATATGTTTCTAAAAGGCCTATGCAAGTCCACAACATCATAGAATTTTATATGCTGCCTCGTCCAAGTAAAACACGATCCCAGATGTTACTTACTGTACATACTATATGGGATAGACGGGTGCACTTTCATAGAGCAGCCAGTTAGTAGCACACCAGTACAGGGCCTTGGCTTCGGCTCGTTTGCAGCACAATAATAAACATAAAAGAAAAATCTAGGCTGTACAGCTCTAAACAACCAAAAGTAAGGAATGGGCCCTTATTGGATTGTGGGGTCATTCCGAGTTGATCGTAGCTGTGCTAAATTTAGCACAGCTAGGATCTTCTTCCCTGACATGCGGGGGGGGGGGGGACACCCAGCACAGGGCTAGCCCGCCCCGCATGTCAGTCCGGCCCTCCCCTCGCAGAAGTGCAAAGGCATCGCACAGCGGCAATGCCTTTGCGCTTCAAGAGTAGCTCCCAACCAGCGCAGCTTTAGCGTGCTGGCCGGGAGCTGCTCATCGCTCCTCAGCCCGCAGCGGCTGCGTGTGATGTCACGCAGCCGCTGTGGCCCGCTCCCCGTTCGGCCCGGCCACGCCTGAGTTGGCCGGCCCAAACCCACGAAACGTTCCGCCCCCTCCCGACCTGCAATCGCCTCTGCCTGTTAATCAGGCAGAGGCGATCGCATCCCTGCTACGGCGCCGGCGCATGCGCAGCAGGGACCCGTTCGCTCTGCTGCGTTAAAACAGTTTCTAATACGATAACAAGTGGCAAATATGTAACGTATATAGCAGCGCTTAGCAACAATACATCAATTGCACAATAGGATTGTCAGAAAATGTGCTAGAATTTAATAACAAAAAACAAAAAAAATAGTTACTGCAACGGAATACATATGTATTCCCAGCGGACGGGAAGCCGGTTGCCAGTATCCCGACAGCAAAATCCCATCTACCAGAATGCCGGCATCGGGGCAAGTGCTACGAGTCCCCTGGGACATGGACACGGTGGCTCGCTGCGCTTGCTACGAGATATAGTCCCACTCTATACCCACAAGTGAGAATAGCCCCTGTGAGCTGGTATTCTGGCTTTCGGCATAGTCGGCTGTCAGGATTCCAGCGTCGGTATCCTAACCGCCGGGAAATCCCGACTGCCGGGAAATTGATTGCCTCCCGCTGCAACTGGTTAAAATTTTAAGGGGGAGATTCAAATGTGTGATAAGTCAGGTGGGATTCTGTTTTTTCCTATCTAATAGACAGGAAAAAACAGACACCCAACCGACTTCTCAAACATTTGAATCTCCCCCTAAGAGTGCATAAAATGTTCTATTCCAATAACCACTCCAGTAAAGATTTAAGCGCGCAAAACAGTGTTGGTCTCACTAATTGTACTGGAATGTTACTTTCCCATTAATTGGGCTCAGCCCACAGGCATGGCAATTACCAATAAGCTGCTGGAGGAAAATTGCTGCTTTTTAAATCCGTGATATCCCGGAATGATGAGTCCTCACTCGTTGTACGGTATCCACACATGGAGTAACAGGTGAATGTAGGGAGTACCAGAATGACCTTGGTCCAGTTATTGATGTGCAATAGTCCACAGAAGGATCCCAAACACTGGATAGATGAGAAAAGGAGTCACGTTGGTGGTTATGGAAGTTCCCTTTGACGCATTTTGCTGCATATACTGCATACTGCACCCCAGTATGCTTTGCACCCCAGTATGCGTGCAAAAAAGCGGTTTGACTCCACACAGTGAGTGTGAGCTGAGCTGACAGTTAAATATATATATATAGTGTTGTATAATTTGTTTGTACTGTTCTGCACACTGCACCCCAATAGGTTGAACCCCAGTACACTCTGCACCCTAGTAAAAGTGGTCTGACTCCACACAGTGTGAGCCGAGATGTCAGTTAAACAAAATAAATAACTATATCGTTGTATAATTTGTTAGTACTGTTCTGCGCACTGCACCCAGTATACTGTACCCCAGTGCAACTTTGTTCACTTTGTTCAAGGAAAATTCCATCTTTCACCACTTTTGATGTGATTTAAGCTTTTCTTGTAATCTTTGAAAAAAATAGAAAACCAAAACCAAAAACCTGCCCCAGCAAAATCCAAAACCGGATGACAAAATAAAACAAAAACAAAAACCAGCAAAAATGGTCCGGCGCGCATGTGTAATCAGAACAGTACAGTACTTTCACAAATGTCTCACAACAAGCCTGCTCCTCAGGTAGTGAGAGACTGAGGCTACCAGGCAACACACCTTATATCAGCCTCTCACTGGTTAGCTAAAGCCAATGTTGTCAGAAGCCACCCATACTGTAGCTCCCATTTATAACTTTGTGCTTTTATCACTATAAATATATAAGTATTAAACACATGTACACAGGAGCGGTTCTAGGCACGGGCAAGCAGGGTCGGCGCCACAGTCATCCCGCAGACGCCCGACGCCCACCCGCACCCCGCATCCTGCACCATGCTCCCCGGCTGCAGCAGGCGCCGTGGGCTGTGTGGGCGCCCACTGCAGCCGGCTCCATCGTCAGACACTAGAGGTCGTAACTGACCTCTAGTGTCTGTGCGGCGCTGTTATGGGAGAGACGTCATGACGTCTCTCCCATAGTGAGGAGCGGGCGGAGCAGCAGTGACAGCAGAGACAGGGCGGCAGCAGCAGTCGGGAAGCTGGAGCAGGGCTGGTGAGTATTGTTTTTTTTGTTTTTTTTTTAGTGTTTGTTAGAGGCGCTACCTGGGGGCACAACTACAGGGGGCATAGCTACTCTGGGCACAACTACAAGGGGCACAAACCAGGGGGCACAACTACTGGGGGAAAATCTACAGGGCACACAACTACAGCGGGCAAAGCTACAGGGGGCACAAACCAGGGGGCACAGCTACAGGGTGCTCAACTACTGGGTGCACAGCTACAGGGGGCACAACTTCTGGGGCAAATCTATAGGGGGCACAAACCAGGGGGCACAACAACTGGGGGCAAATCTACAGGGGCATAGCTACAGGGTGCACAACTACTGCGGGCATAACTACTAAGGCCATAACTGTGGCCACGCCCTTCCCTATGAAGCCACGCCCCTATTTTTGATGCGCGCTATGTTTGACCTGTGGTGGGGGGGTTAGGGTGCCAAAGGAAACTTTCGCCCTGGGCACCACAAGGTCTAGAACCGGCCCTGCATGTACACTAAAATCACTTTTGGAGAAGGTTGAATACTATAGCTTGGTTGCTTAATCCCTCTGCAACGGTCACAGTGCCAATATTTAGTTCCTGGGATGTATGCCTGGTTCCATGACTCAGTGTCAACGGAGCTGTCTGCACATGTGTCATGTTCTACCTACGACATCCAAAACGCGTTCCATCATCTATATCTAGACACACAGGCACTTCCCTTGTGATTGTCAGTCAGTATGTTGTCATAATTTAATAGGTGAGATGTGTATGTCAAAAAAAGAACAAAAAAACTGCTAAGCAGTGAGCACCCAAAAATCTAGCAATATATTAACTTTACGGCAATAAAAAAAACGATAGTGAACAATGAATGTGATTATTAGATTAGCTGAAGGCTGCATAAGCCTGAGGCCATATAAAAGCCCAATTTTTTGTGATGGGTTGTCTATGACTAAGCAGTTGCTACGTAGTTTTTTGGTTCTGTGGTAATTTTTCCTATAGGATTGTTGGGCTGTCCATCAAGGTTTTAGGGGCGTGGGTTTAGGATTATATATAATCCCAGTCATGTGCCTCAGACTTCCTCTTGCCATTTTTTAATGCCCTCCCGCCCGCCCTGACTATATTTTTTCCTGCGTCTTGTCTTTCTCGGTGGGCTCTTGACAGCCAGATTGGCGGGAAGTCGCTACCAACCAGCGGTCAGATGGGCATAAGTGGTCATTGTGGGGCACCTTCTTTAGAAGGACGGCAGGTGTGTCCTTACCTTGCGGTTGGACATTTAGACGTTCCCCTGCGGGAACCGAACGTTTGCCAGAGATAAAAGTGGTGAGTCCTGCACAATGCGGGTTATGCAGGGAGGAGGCGGTGTTGTGGTTTAGTCCCCTCCTCAGTTTTTGTGTTTCAATCTAAATGACTGGAGCTGGTGTCTGGTAGCGACTTTTCCTTTGCCATCCTCCAATATAAAATCAATTCAATTACAATTATAGTTTAAAGAACAGGTCAGCGATCAATAAATATCGTCTGACCTTTAACTACAGCTAACCGTGTCCGTGTCGTTATTTTAGTGTGTCGTTATTTTGGTGGTAAGGTAGCTTAAAGAAGTGTTTATGTCAATTGCAATAAAATTATGGGCGCCTTATATGAGTGCCTGAGGGCACTGGAGAAAGAGATAGACAAGCCAAGACACAACAAAATTTCACTTTACATGTGGAAAAGGAAATTGATCATGTGATGTGAGCCGGTGACTGATAACTACATTCTCTAACAACATATTCCAGATTGGGAGTAAAAAAAATGAAACAAATATTTTAGAATGTCTGTACCACAAGATAAATATCTTCTTTTTCTGCATTATTTTATACATGCATAATTCACTATTAATGAAAAAACAATAAAAAGATCCTACGTATATCGCATAGGAAGCAACTGGTTCGCTAAAAAAACAAAAACAACTATTTAAACTTTGTATCGTTTATTCATCATTGGGCGCTACATGGAGATTTAGCATCATCACATTTGTTTGCGAGCATAGCTTATGAAACAGTTGACTTGTTTTGCATCTTTGATAACACTGGTCAGCAATTTCCTAGATGAATTAGAATTCTCTGTATTATTTTACATGTAGTGAATTCAAAAACAAACCATTCAAAATTGATTTGTTCTCGCCATACCTGCAATCCCTCTCACAAAAAAGGTAGCTGCTTTATTTTCCAGTCGTGCTACCTTCAGCCTTCTCTATTGGTGTCAGAGATCCAGAAGGCCACGATATACAGTACTGTAACTCTGCTGGGTGAACCAAACAAATCTCCATACATTTTTATTATATTCATTACAAATGCACCCCAGGCCAGCCCTTGTGCTTTCTGTTGATGCAGAGACATTATTTCCCAGAATCATCTGGCCTTTTTAATGTAGAACCTTCAACGGTTGGCTTCTGGGGCCAATTTTCAACGAGGGGTTCTTTGAGGCCTTTTATATATTGTTCCCATGGACAGGATCTCAGTTACCAGCCTTCTACCAACACCCTTTGCCATTACTGTTGGCAAGAGACAGGGGGGTCATTTGAAGACGCTCATCTTTGCGTTGAGGATCGAGCACCTGACTTTTGCTTATCCTCAAACATCATGGGTGTTCAAATTGGGATTGATGAGTACAAAATGTACCTGTTTGCCAATTTATGTACTTTTGACACTGACCTCTCTCCATTTTTTCACACCAAAACTTTTCCAGTATTATTGATGCCTGAGGTGCCATATCGGACTATAGAATTAATTTCTCCAAGAAGGAACAACCTGGACTTGCGCTTACATACCTCTGTCCTTCAGATCCTGCACTGTGATAATCATTTCCTTTGGGTAACTTCTAAGTTTAAATACCTGGGGGCAATTACAAATCCCTATATGAGGCAAACGTTCCCCTTATCCTTTGCGGCAAACTAGTCATCTAATGGTTGGGTAGAATAAAAGTTATTAAGATGAATATCCTGCCTCACCTGCTCTACCTATTTCAGACTCAGTTAAGGTGGCAAGGTCCACCCTGACTAGAGTACACGGATGGCTCATACAGTTTCTATTGAGACCTAAACCCCCATGCAAGAGTTTCTTTAATTTGTGCTCTTATGGTGGGAGTTGGTTCCAGATGTCCGCCTTTTACTATTTTGCCACCAACCTCAGTCAGATGGTTGCTTGGTTTGCAAATTCACAAGCTCCGCGCTTCTGCTGGCCTTACTAAACTAGGCCCTATATCCTATGAGTACAAGCACTCCGCCGTTCCTGCTCTCATTAGCATTGCTTTGCGGAACCTCTGATTTGAACAAGCTCAGAAATAAAGGTTTTATTTATAATGTAGCCAATTTTAAGCTGTGACAATGGGCAATTAGTACTGTAAGCGCTAATCAGTCAGACAGCTGCATACGATGATACTAATAGTAGACAGAGACACTGCTAAAACCACTTACAAAATTAGTTGGAGGTCAGAGGTCACATCCACAAAATTATGTTAAATTTGTATTTGTTGCATCTCAAAAATGGATGAAATTGTGTCTTTTACATATAAAATGCTATACAATATTACTTATAGATAGATAGATAGATAGATAGATAGATAGATAGATAGATAGATAGATAGATAGATAGATAGATAGATAGATAGATAGATACAGGGATTTTCTTATTTTTCACCAACTGTAAAAATCCAAACTTTACTGACAACTTGGGAAGACATATACGGAATGACCTACAAGTATCAGTATTACATCTCTCCAATTCTCTCGGTAGAAAAGAATGATTTATCCCCTGATGGTCTCGCATTGTATTTTGAATTGTTGCCTGTTACTCTGTGATGCTCCAATTGGTTCATCATGACTTGGAATTAGGACACTGGATTCTTCCCAGTCATTGTAAAGGCCTCTGCTCCCCCCTCACACAGTCCCGTGTCATTGTGCCGAGCAACAGACAAGTCATTAATATTGTTACAGAGTAGTGACTGAACCGTCTGGAACTGCAGGTACAAATATGGAAGCAGCTGTTCAATCATTTGGGATCTTTGCAGCCAATCTGCGGCTTACAAAGGCCGCTTTCATGTGTTTTAAAATACCAGAGTACTTTCCACACAAACGCCATTGGTAAATCTATTATAGGCTCACTGCTGACCTATTTATCAGGGGTTTACAGCTGAAAAGTGCTTAAGAGATCAGCCTAGTTTATGAAGTAATACTAAAAATGACATTATCAGATGGTAAAAGGAGTTTATTGGAGAGAGAACGCAGACAGGTCTGGATACACCTGCAGCAAGCGCGGTCTCTCCCATGCATGAACATTGCCTGCTGGGATTATATTTTGTCGTACAACGATGCACCTTGGCGAGGATCTGGAGCGAGCTGCTTGTTGTTCAATTTTTGCAACTGTAGATGAGGGACTGGGGCGTTTCATCTTGTGAGGATGGATGTGAAGGAAAGAGAGGAATCTTTGTCTGCAAGTCTCGCAGGACTCTCCCTGGCAGAATACGAGGCATGTGCGTCACTAAGTGCTCCGTACAAACTTTACGTTTCCCAAGTTGTGTCAGACAGCACGCAATGGCATATATCTAGTATTATTTATTTTATTGTTGTTAATATACTTTACAGGTGGCTGTTTGCAGGATTTTCCATGAGCTACAAAGCTGTAAAGTCTTTGGTCTGCCCATAGTGTTGGCTTTGAACCACTCCATCAGCCAGGTCACTTGTACGCTGTGGGGCTGAGTCACTCACAAAAGTGCACACAGGCCCTCATTCCGAGTTGTTCGCTCGCCAGCAGATTTTAGCAGCATTGCACACGCTAGGCCGCCGCCCTCTGGGAGTGTATCTTAGCATAGCAGAATTGCGAACGAAAGATTAGCAGAATTGCGAATAGAAAATTCTTAGCAGTTTCTGAGTAGCTCGAGACTTACTCCTACACTGCGATCAGCTCAGCCCATTTAGTTCCTGGTTTGACGTCACAAACACGCCCTGCGTTTTTCCGCACACTCCCAGAAAACGGTCAGTTTCCGCCCAGAAACACCCACTTCCTGTCAATCACACTTCTATCACTTCAACTATGAAAATTCTTTGTTCGGCCGTGAGTAAATCTACTAAGTTGAGTGCTAAAATACTTTGCGCATGCGCACTGCGTACCATGCGCATGCACATTTTTGCCTTAATCGCTCCGTTACGAAAATCGGCAACGAGCGAACAACTCGGAATGACCCCCACAGTGTCTACTGACATTCGCCCATCTGCATCTTCATGTAAATGCCGCTATAAACTCATTCCCTTGTCTACATCCCTTTGGCTAAATGTGCCAAAAGACGGAAGAGCCCACTTTTAGCTCCTGTGCGATGAGGTCAGTGTCTGACAAGGCACTGGCTAGTATCAGAGCCAGATTCTCTTGAACCATAAGGACTTGGGACTTGACATTTGGACAGTAGCTTGCTTTTGTGACGTAGTCACCCGCTAAGAAGGGACTTTTTAAAGTCCGGGATGCCCCACTTACGGCGACCTCATATAGGGAGAATAGCCACAGATGCCTCACTTCCTGTGACGTCACTTCCGGAATTAACATTTCCTGTTGACGTGGCCGGCAACAATATTACATATGTAACTTCACCGCACATTTGTGCTGTTCCACACTGGCCAGCCTATCTTCAAAAACTAAAATCATTAAATTTCGTTGGATAAATTAAGTTATTTGAACTTTAGAAATCACAATCTCCCACTTCCTGTTCCGGTGAACTCCGAACCGGAAGTGCTTAACTGCTAATTGCCTATCTGGATGGCTATCTGCAACAAAGCCAACACCTTTCTCTGTTTTTATTACCGTGTTATGCCATATGACCATAGTGCTAACACTTGTTATTACATGTTAATATTAAAGTATGAAATTTTACTGCATGTATTATCATTATATATCAAAAACCATTGCTTTGGGTTTTTATTAAAGCAACCACAACCAGAGTGAGCGCCCAGGTCACACTCTCACAAACTACCAGATTCCAAACACATGGGGATTATAAGGGACCCCCATTTGTGTGTGCCCAAGACTGCCAGTAACTCTAACCAGCGCCCAATAGACTTTCTCAATTACTATACTATATATTCTGTTTTTCAAAATTCCACGCACCAAGGGGTTAAAAGGGGTGAGATGATTATTGGGAAGAGAGTAGAGTTAAGACAGCCAACCCAGTCGGGGCTATAAAGAAGGCATGGTGCCGGCGAAACAAAATCGCGGAAGGGGGGAGGACACAATGTTCTGTTCCTGGATTTCCTTGCCAGTGGCGGTTGCAGAGCAGTCCTTTGTTCAAATAGGGGAGCCACATCAACTGCCACCCCTAAACACTGTCAAACATTGCTGGGTGTGGCTTCCCTATATTAATAATAGACTGCTCTGCAACTGCCACTGGCAAGGAAGTGCAGCCTTATGGTTCAGGAGATTTTGTGATGAGTCAGTGGTATTATATATATATATATATATATATATATATATATATATATATATATATATAAAGCAGCAGATGGGTCCGGCTCTCCCATCAATCAGGATCAAGGCGCTGGGTGCCCTCACATAAATAACATACAAACAGCGGGTGGTGCGGTACTCCAAGCGGCTAAAACAAACTGGCAGTCAAGTCCTAAGTGCAGACAACGTTTCAATGCGGTTTATTGCATTTTCGTCAGGTCAAATGTGAAACAACAAGTGAACTCACCTAAATACCCAGAGTGTGCAGCGTCCTCCCCCGCACGTCCGGAACTCAGGCACCCGCCAGGTCCGTCGGCGCTAGCTAATGACGCAATCAACCGGTGTTTATCACCATGGAAACGTGATACACACCAGCGCACTGCACATACCGCGCTCCACACATGCATAACTAACAAGGCATCAGCATAACATACATAAACATAACAGAGATTACATACTGGGATATAACATCAGCTCCTACTTAATACAGCTAATATTCACAATACACAAGAACATATGTGCAGGATAGCTATAAATCCAGGACATATTATCAACACATATGTATACATTATACAGAGTACAGAATTGCAAGCCAAACAAATGTGTCTTATCCACATAGTGATGCCTATGTACCATACAGGGAAAAATGAAACAAAAATTAAACAAAAATAAACCATAAATAGCAGGGCTGGCAGACAAAATTATTCACATAGGCCTACAACGCTAAAGATGTATCATAACAAGGCACTCAAACCTAGTTGCTCATTGAGGCCCCTCGGCTGCAGGGTGCCCAAACGGTGGATCATCTTACCTCGAGCTGTAACAATTTATGCCCCCTGTCCCCACCGCGTACCAAGGGCGGGACATGGTCTATCATACGATAGCGCAGAGCAGCAAGTGAGTGTCGGGCTAGCATGAAATGACGTGTGACCGGCTGGTCACTGAAGCCCTTGCAAATTGCTGCTTTAATAGCCGACCTGTGGGCTGCCATACGCTCCTTAAACATACGCTCTGTCTTACCAACGTATGACAGCCCACAGGGGCACAGCAGCTAGTATACAACAAATTTGGACGAACAGGTTAATGTAAAGTTGATGGTCATAGACCGTCCCGTGAGAGGATGCTGAAAAATCCTACCACATCGAATGCACAAGGTGTGGATTGGGAGAAATGTCAGCTTTGATCAGCCTATCTCTAATATTGCGCCGCCTAGTATAACATGACATGAGGCGGGTCCGTTGAAGATCTAGATCCTGATCTGATTGCACTATATTCCAACGTTTTTTGGATGTGCGATTTATCACACTACTGGCAGGACTAAACTGACCTACCCAGGGGATCATATCACTACCGCCATTAGCTGGGGTGGCCTGATGTAGGATTTGTGCACGATCCAATGCCAGTACTTTGGCCTTGGCTTGTGCAAGTAATTGCTCAGGGTAACCTCTGAGTATGAACTTTCTAATCATGGCCTCCATTTGCAACTCTGCCACTTCTGGGTCTGATGTAATACGCCGTATTCTCAATAGTTGAGAATATGGCCGGCCTTGTTTTAGTGAAGGCGGATGAAAACTAGAAAAATGAAGGATATTGTTCCTATCGGTAGGTTTACTAAACAAAGATGTATGGATACGTCCATCACGGATGGATATATTAACATCTAAGTAATTCACAGACTCATTACTCATAGAGTATGTTAATTTCACAGGGTGATTCTGACTGTTATGTGTGTCAATAATTTGTTAGAGTCGTTCCTGACTGCCCTTCCATACAACAAGGAGATCATCTATATAACGATAGTAGGTGATAATATCAGCAGCTATCGAAGGGTCATCAAAGAACACCTCTTGTTCAACTTTGAACATAAAGATGTTCGAGTACGATGGGGCCACCGGGGACCCCATTGCACAACCAGTTTGCTGGAGATAGATTTTGCCATCAAAAGAAAAAAACATTTTTGTTAGGGTCATATATAGTAGATCTAAACAGAATTGAAAATCTGGGCCCTTGAAATTAGGATGGCCATTCAAAAAGCTGTGCATCGCCTCCATACCATAGGCATGGGGGATAACAGTGTACAAACTCTGTACATCAATGCTACACACAGTGATTTCAGCATCAAATCTGTCTAACCTTTCTAATTTGCGCAAAAGAGTGTTAATTTCCGAGCAAAAACCTAGGGTGAGATTGAATGCATGGCTGAAAAATGGAATCAAGAAACAGTGCGGTCGGTTGGAACAGGGATTTTTGAGCAGAAATGATCGGCCTGCCCGGTGGTTTGGATAGACACTTATGTATTTTAGGAGTAGTGTAAAGTAATGGGATAACTGGGAATTTAGGTACTAGGGCACTCCGCAACTCAGTGGAAATAATCCCTGCTGCAACCGCCACATCCAATCTATCACACAATTCTTTTTTAAATAGTGAGGTGGGATCAGACTGTAGTGGACTATATGTGGACAAATTTGCAAGTTGGCTATCAATTTCTGCCCGATAGTCAGCCAGATCATGTAATACAAGGGCACCCCCCTTGTCGTCAGGTCTAAACATGATGTCAGAACATGCTGACAACCGATCCAAGGCGAGTCTCTCTACTTTTGTAAAAAAAAATGGGTGTGGCCAAATGCCACATGGGGCGTGGCCAATGAAAATGGGGGCGTGATACACATATGGGGGGAGGGGCAGATACACGTATGACCCCAATAGTGCCAGATACACGTTGCCCCACAGTGCCAGATATACATTGCCCCACAGTGCCAGATACACATTGCCCCACAGTGCCAGATACACATTGCCCCACAGTGCCAGATACACATTGCCTCACAGTGCCAGATACACATTGCCCCACAGTGCCAGATACAGAAATTCCCCCAGAGTGCCAGATATACATTGCCTCACAGTGTCAGATACACATTGCCCCACAGTGCCAAATACACAAATGCCCCCACTGTGTCAGATATACATTGCCCCCCGTGCCAGATACAGAAATGCCCCTACAGTGCCAGATATGCCCCCAGTGCCAGATATCCCCCAGTGCCAGGTATACATGCCCCCCCCCAGTGCCAGATATCCCCCAGTGCCAGGTATACATGCCCCCTGTGCCAGATATCCCCCAGTGCCAGGTATATATGCCCCCCTGTGCCAGATATCCCCCAGTGCCAGGTATACATGCCCCCCCAGTGCCAGATATCCCCCAGTGCCAGATAGAAATGCCCCCCCCCCCCCCCCAGTGCCAGATATCCCCCAGTGCCAGGTATAACATGCCCCCCCTTCCCTGCTCACCGCTGCCGCTGGCCGCTGCCGTCCTGTCTGTCATGTGAGGGAAGCAGAGCGCAGCCTGCGCCTCTCCTTCCCCTCAGTCTCCGGCGGGTGTCTCACAGTTTAATTCAGCGCCGATCCAGCGGCGGTGCGGCGATGCGGCGGGGACGGCGGGTGCGGCGTGGAGCAGCAGAGGGAGGGAAGAGGAGCGGCGGCCCGTCGGTGTGGGTACGGCGTACCCACGGCTAAATTCTTACGGGTACGCCGTACCCACCCATACCCGCCCACTTGCACCACTGGCTCTAATGTCCATGGATGAATCCTTGGCCCTCATTCCGAGTCGTTCGCTCGTTCTTTTTTTTCGTATCGCAGTGAAAATCTGCTTAGAGCGCATGCGCAATGTTCGCACTGCGACTGCGCTAAGTAATTCTGCTATGAAGAAAGGATTTTTACTCACGGCTTTTTGTTCGCACCGGCGAACGTAGTGTGATTGACAGGAAATGGGTGTTACTGGGCGGAAACACGGCGTTTTATGGGCGTGTGGCTGAAAACGCTACCGTTTCCGGAAAAAACGCAGGAGTGGCCGGAGAAACGGGGGAGTGTCTGGGCGAACGCTGGGAGTGTTTGTGACGTCAAACCAGGAACGACAAGCACTGAACTGATCGCACAGGCAGAGTAAGTCTGGAGCTACTCTAAAACTGCTAAGTTTTTTTTGTTCGCAATATTGCGTAAACTTCGTTCGCACTTTTAAGATGCTAAGATACACTCCCAGTAGGCGTAGACTAAGCGTGTGTAACTCTGCTAAATTCGCCTTGCGACCGATCAACTCGGAATGAGGGCCCTTATACGCCACTATTAGTTGCACCATCAAAAAATTACACCATCCCTATTGCAGATGCAGCTTTTGTACCTGATTACAGCCTCCAATGCCTGCAGCTGCACGTCTGTGGCAGCAGCAGCTTGCAGTGACATGCCTGCGACACTCATATAACCCGCACGATGAATGGACTATTTTTGCGTGCGCCACTAGCCACCTTCCAGTCAACATATATAATGGTAGATGCTCAATCAGCTTAATGATATCATTCAGGTGCTTGAAAGGGAGGGGTATTTCTAAGCAAGAAAAAAAGAGAGACATTGTTTCCCCCAGCACCCTGAATGATAACAGTAACCAGATATAAATCCCACATAATATTAGAATTCAGAGATCTTGGTTACACATATTTGCGCAGCTGTGTGAATAAGCCCCAAAGCTATATCAAGGCATCTCAAGGGACGCCCAGCACTTTTCCATCAGACATTTCTACCATCTGAATCACCATGGATAGTTGCAAAAAATTGCTCACCTGCATAAGCATCGCCATTGCGCTGGGATTGCGAGGGGCCCTAAATCCGCCCCTGTGTGCTCTCCAACATCTTGCCCAGCCAGGATGCAGCTGCACCTATATCTCAGAAATGTCACAGTCTTTGTGGTGATGTCTCATATTTGTTTTGTAGCTTTAATGTTAAAATAACAAATATAGGCCCTCATTCCGAGTTGATCGGTCGCAAGGCGAATTTAGCAGAGTTACACACGCTAAGCCTACGCCTACTGGGAGTGTATCTTAGCTTCTTAAAATTGCGACCGATGTATTCGCAATATTGCGATTACTAACTACTTAGCAGTTTCAGAGTAGCTCCAGACTTACTCTGCCTGTGCGATCATTTCAGTGCTTGTCGTTCCTGGTTGACGTCACAAACACACCCAGCGTTCGCCCAGGCACTCCCACCGTTTCCTCGGCCACTCCTGCGTTTTTTCCGGAGACGGTAGCGTTTTCAGCCACACGCCCCTGAAACGCCGTGTTTCCGCCCAGTAACACCCATTTCCTGTCAATCACATTACGATTGCCGGAGCGAGGAAAAAGCCGTGAGTAAAAATACTTTCAACATAGTAAAGTTACTTGGCGCAGTCGCAGTGCGAACATTGCGCATGCGTACTAAGCGGATTTTCACTGCGATGCGATGAAAAATACAGAGCGAACAACTCGGAATGAGGGCCATAATAATAACATGCCGACACTGTGCGCTTTCTTCCAGGCGGATTATTGCTAAAAAAGCCTTTGAAGTAGAATGAGGAACCGGAGTACAGACAGGGAGACCGTATACACAGAAAGGTCTAATGAGAAACGTTTCTCCGGCTACAGGGAGGGCCTGATATCAGATTGTGTTACTTGTCTGAAGTGGGAGATATAAATCTAACATCTCTGGAAAGTCAGCAGGCCAGGGAGGAACTGAGGCCAGGGAGGAGAGTCTGCGTTTCAGGAAAGTGTGTGAGAAATGTCTGGGTTTGGAGCACCAGAATTTGCTCCGAGCGCACGTCCCATCGTGTTTTGGAATCGGAGATGGAGCAGCCGATGTTCAGAGCTACAATGTGGTGGATGAAATGTAGAATAAACTGCAAGGTATCATTAATTCGAAATGCTAAAAACAGGCCACGATTTCCCATGATGCTCAGCGGCGCTCCCATTACAACGTGTCAGCAGCAGCACACCTACAGTAGCAGACAAGTCATTGATATTATTACGGAGGAACTGTCTGACAGGATGATGGAGCCTTCCTGAGAACAGATGGTCAATCATTTGTGATTTCTTTTTTCCATGAATTCACAGATTATAAAATTACATTTTTTTTCTTTCTAAAATAGCTGTATGTTATTGGGAAGGTTCAGAGGATTCATGTTTAGCTGACTTGGGGCTGCCCAAAATGGGAGGTAAAGGAATGGAAGAGAGAAGGAGGAGGGAAGTGAGGGGGAGGAAGATGACAGATTGGTGAGGTAACAATATTAATACGGAGGTCATTACAGATGAATGGTTTCTTCTCACTGCCGGGGTCACACCCCTATCTGCCTCGGCACCAGTTTTGTACAGCAATATGAAAGGTCAAACTGGTTATTCTGTTTGCACAAGTCAACTTCTGCGGGTTGTGTTTTTGTTGTTGTATTTATTATCTCTTTTTTTTTTTATAAGGTACTACATAGTGGACCCTATTCAGTATGGAACGCAGATTGCAGAAAATTTTGCAAACGAGCAATTTTCAATGTGGATATGCGCCACGTCTGCACATTGTGTGCACGGGTCATCAAAGTGCGATCGAAACCCGGAAGGAACAGTACAATACAGTGTAAACTGACATATCTAGGAACAACATACAGTACAGCACAAAATGGGGTAAGGACAAGGCAAATGGTCTATCTTGTAGGCTAAGTGTTGATGAGTCACAGAGAGGAGTGGCAGTCCGGCACTCAGAGAACTTGTACATAAGGTAAGGGAAAGAGGAAAAGGGGTCGTGCCCATACACCTTACATAGTAAGAAACTAGAATGAGGTCCTATCAGTAGCATAACTCCCAGAAACATTGGAGGCACTGACTGCCGGGCTGAAGCTGTCAAAGGGGGAACCAAGAGAGACCGAGGGGACTGCTGAACTAAAACAGATCTCTTTCCACTCATTTCATAGTGATTTACCACAGTCACTGCTGACTGCTGTCTAAGTTCACAAACCTCCTTTGCAGTCCCCTAATGTGTAAAGGGAACTGGTACTGTGTGGGCATGATGTGTATAAGGGTTACTACTGTGTAGCGCAATTTGAATTGGCGGAACTGTTGTATGGTCATGCCCCTTTCCCACAAGATCATGTCCCTTTATTGCACTTGCAGCTTCCCTATTTATATAGGGAGGCGCCAGTCCCTTACTTTGCCAGGGACGCTCGGACCCCTAGATACACCCCTGCACATCCCCAAGCTATCAGTCTTCATTGTCATGGCCCCCAGCCTTCACTACTTGGTTCTCCAGCTAGTCTGCGCCGGTCTCCCATACTGTGTACTTGTTTACTCGTCCTCTCTCAGACTCCTCACAGCATTCACTGTTTTCCAGTACCTCCCTCATAGACTGCAGATTTATTTTGCACTCCGGTGAGGTCTCTACACACTGTATGTACCCGAGATCTGTCACATAATTAGCTCATTAAGGGGTGTGATTTTTTTTCTTTCTCTGTTAGGATTTGGGCAAGATCTTGCTTTAAACCCTATGTTCTTCTTTCCACCATATAACCGTGATACCTCCTTACCAACAGGATTGCACTAATGCATTAAAGGGGCATTACAGATGACTCAATACAATCCATATTTGCCATGGGATCCTGTTCTAAAGACAGATCAGACGTACACTTGTGCAGTAGTTAATTTTATTGTTCATGTAAGGTGTGCTGTGGAACATATTTAGCGCAGAACACTTGCTTGGTGTTGGGAATGACGTGTGTGTAGGTGTGGTATTGCAGAGTTATATAAGCACACACCAATGGATGACTCAGCTATGAACAGCCCAGATACTGAACCAGTGGTATTGGTTTATGTAAGAATTACAAGTACAGCCGTACTCACTGTTGTATGCACACTTATTCTCATGGACTGAAGCTTCAGCGTAGTGGGGTTCTATACGGCTCACTAGCCGGTGTGTGCATGCTGCTTGCAATTAGTGGTGCAGGGTTGCTGAAACAGCTTTATGCAGGTAATCACTGGAGCTAAGTGGGAGACTTGTGTATCCGACCATGAGGTCTCTGTATTAAGCCTTGGAGAGAGATAAAATGAAAAGAGATAAAGTACCAAAACAGCTCCTAATTGTCATTTTTCAAACGCAGGCTGTAACATGGCAGTTAGGATCTGATTCGCTGGTACTTTATCCCCATAGGCAAACTCAGGGTGAGTTTCTGGATGCCTGGAAACTCCGCTAATCCTGGCAAGTGGCTCAAATTATGACAATAGCTATGGTATATATTATGATTACTAGAAATGCTGCCACATCATGCAGTGTAAGGGACAGAGCGGAGCTGCTGCACATGCCCAGTGGTAGCATCTTCTTCTACCAAGTTTGCTGTGTCTGTGAATCTGAGTCCTTAATCAGTGCACTGGACCAGGGAGTAGCTACCAGGAAGAAGAGACAGGAGCCTTACCACGAGGTGGGAGAATGTGTGCTTAGAAAGTGCAGTTCTGTCTCCTACTGGTCCTATTATGTTTGTTCCTTTTTTCTTTAATTATGGTATGTACATTAGGTTGAGTATCCCTTATCCAAAATGCTTGGGACCAGAGGTATTTTGGATATGGGATTTTTACGTATTTTGGAATAATTGCATACCATAATGAGATATCATGGAGATGGGACCTAAATCTAAGCACAGAATGCATTTTTGTTACATATACACCTTATACACACAGCCTGAAGGCAATTTTAGCCAATATTTTTTATAACTTTGTGCATTAAACAAAGTGTATGTACATACACACAATTCATTTATGTTTCATATACACCTTATACACACAGCCTGAAGGTCTTATAATACAATATGTTTAATAACTTTGTGTATTAAACAAAGTTTGTGTACATTGAGCCATCAGAAATCAAAGGTTTCACTATCTCACTCTCACTCAAAAAAGTCCGTATTTCGGAATATTCCGTATGTCGGAATATTTGGATATGGGATACTCAACCTGTAACCTTTTCCTAACCACTGATTTATATGTTTGATAAAGCCTATACTGTAGACCATCCAGGGTCATCATTACTAGGTTCTTCTAATGCTCCCCCAGACTCCCATACTTACTCCAATGTTTCGCAGAGTGGGAGATTGTGGACTGCATTTGGAAAGCCCCCTCTAGAAATCCTGCATTTGCCACTGATCCGTGTCCACTTTATCTCTCTCCAAAGCTTAGTACATAGACCCCAATAGTCTCAAACATTTAAAGGAGGGATCTACAAAATGGCTGCAGTCACATGGTGCAGCAGTACAACAGATTGGATGATAGACCTCACTGTGTCTTAGGGGGTCATTCCAAGTTGTTCGCTCGTTGCCGATTTTCGATATGCTGCGATTTGTTGCTAACTGCGCATGCGCATGGTACGCAGAGTGCATGCGCTAAGTTATTTAACACAAAACTTAGTAGATTTGCTGGTGTCCGAGCGATGCTTTTCAGTCGCACTGCTGATCGGTGAATGATTGACAGGAAAGGGGCGTTTCTGGGTGGTAACTAAGCGTTTTCCTGGAGTGTGCTAAAAAACGCAGGCGTGTCAGGGAAAAACGCGGGAGTGTCTGGAGAAACGGGGGAGTGGCTGGCCGAACGCAGGGCGTGTTTGTGACGTCAAACCAGGAACTAAACGGACTGAGCTGATCGCAATCTGTGAGTAGGTCTGGAGCTACTCAGAAACTGCAAAGAATTATTTAGTAGCAGTTTTGCTAATCTTTCGTTCGCAATTCTGCTAAGCTAAGATACACTCCCAGAGGGCGGCGGCCTAGCGTGTGCAATGCTGCTAAAAGCAGCTAGCGAGCGAAAAACTCGGAATAAGGGCCATAGTACTCACCATGTATGCAAAGTGGGGAGATGTGTGCACTGTTTTCTAACACTTGTCAGGAAACAATGTGACGTTTTCAACTTTTCATCAAAGACACCAAAAACACCACTTCACTGTGCATGTGGGTACCTGGCAATCATTCGACCCACCCAAATGTCTGTGCCTACCGGGCATATACTGTACACCCTGACCTTCTTGTTACTTTCGTTCACCCCCCATGTACATACCGACAAAAATCAAGGGGCATAGTGGCAAGTCCCATTTCTGATTTCAATCGGAGAGTACATTAAACCGTTACCAAATCCATAGGCAGAGGGTTCATTATATAATGATTCTGTAGAGTACAATGCTAGTGGTGTCTGCAACTCAGACGTTGGACCTAGGCAGTTGCTGCATTAAGGATATATTTTCATTTCAAAGGAATATCATGTAGCCGGTCCTATTGCCTCTTGTGCTTAAGCACATTATTATATATCATCCTCTGTCCTTTATATGCTCTAAGTGAATTTATGGTTTTGTGGGAAAAACTTTCGGGGTAGTAGAAAGTTTGTAGCACTAGTTCACACAGGTCACCCGCTAGCCCCCTACTCCGAGCCATGACCCGTAATCTGCCCACCATAATTTACTGTGAACAATCATTGTTTAACTCTCAGCTCCTGTTGCGTCTCACACAGTGTCGAAGCGCCAAATCAAATGTGTCAGATTAGCCCGACCCCTTCCCCACCTCACAACCGATACCACAACTGTAAGATACACCATTATATTTCGGTACTGCAGTACGTCAGTATGCTACCCACAAAAATTTTTTTTTTTTTTAATTATAAATTATAGCAACATTTTAATATGCACTGGTGAGAAAGAAAAGATATAAGAAGGGTGACACATTTCTGGCGCTGAGGGGAAATGTTTCAGGCGGACTCTGCGTAGCTCTTGTGTGGATTAGAGTAAATTAATTTCTCTAAATTCTGACACTGAGGAATTTCTTCCAGCGCGTTTTATTCAGCACTTCACATGGCTTAAGCCAAAGCCGTACGGCTGATGGCACTTCAGCCAGATGTGGCCAGTGAGCACATTTTGCAGCCCCATCTGAGTCTCACTGTAAATTCCGTAACGTGACGACTATTGTTACTGTATCATTAATAGTATTATTATTTGAATGCGATCTAGTTATTGTGCATATATTCAGCATACTGTATGTTCCATGTCCCCAAAAAATGGGGTAAGCAAAAAAAAATAAAAAATTAAACATACGTCCAAACTGGAGATACAGCAATTCAAGGGTGTTTTTAGAGAGACGTATTCACATTGCCTTTGTAGCTGGCCGTGCTGTGACGACTTTGATGTGTTGGGAGAGATGTGCAAGAGCCATCTTTAATATTGGCTATAGTACTGTATGGAGTTCTTTACGATTGGGTTACCTGTTGCCAAAAAATTATCTGCGCAGTATTTGCTTAAAGGTTGTGTTCACCAATGTGCAAGTTGTGCAGTCTTCGCTTTGTCACAATCTTCTGGGAGAGAGAGGATCTTCTGCAAGGGCTGATCAAGCATAATATTGATCTATAGTAGGAGGGGCTGATCTGCCATTTACTGTTAATAGTTACTGATATGCTTCCACCGTTGTGGCGACAGTTTGGGGAAAGTCCTCTCCTGTCTCAGCGTATACAGTACCCCGTACACAAGTTGAGGTCCATCAGAAAATTGTTTGCGGAGACTGGTGGAGAAGAACCTGACTGTCCAGCGCACAGCCCTGGCCTACACCGAACACCTTGCACCCATTTCTGTAGTACTCACCTCTGCGGAGTCTGCTACGGCAGCCCTGCAAAATCACCTGGAAAATTACACGGTGGCCATTATCCCAGCGTTTTGTGCATGCGCAGTAGGGGAATCGCCGGGAAACTGTCTGCCACGCCATTATCTACTAGCGCCCAGAGCCGGACAATAACTAAGCTTCCAATTAGAGACAGAGGGCGGGGTACAAGTAGGACCTGCACATGCCCCCCCCCCTCCTCTTTATACGCCCCTAGGGTGAGGTTCAGGCAGGGTTGCAATGGCCCACAGGGGCACAGGGGAAAACCCCTGTGGGCCCCAGTGTCTGGGGACCTCACCTCCTCCTCTTTTGATCAGGTTCCAGACTGTGCACTGGAATTATACATTATACATATCATGCACTAGCAGTGTTTACATTATATTTATCAAGGGGCCCAGACCACGCACCCTCTAATGGTTAGCCAAACCTCTGTTGGGGCTGGCCGCACCCCCTCTGGAGACTGGCCACACTTTTAAGCACGGGCCCCTATCACCCCCCAGTGGGCCTTTTATGCTCCAGTCCGACACTGGGTTCAGGTGTCCACGTGGATTGGCCCAGGCAGTGCAGGATCCTGAAATCTCTTACATTTACATTTTCCAGCGAAGGGATTTATTGGTACCACAGTCCCCGTCTGCCAGTGCTGTTATACAGTGTCACCCAGATCTGGCACAGATTATCTGAGGAACTTCTAAGCAAAAAGTGTAACCTTGATACAACATGAAAATACATTATAACAGCACAAACCTGCGCGTATAATCAGTTCTGTTCTTACAGATATTATAATGTTCAGGTGTATACACTCTGGACAGGGGTGTATCTAGGGAGCCGAGCGGCCCTGGCGCCATGCCACATGGGGCTTGACCAATGAAAATGGGGGCATGATACACATATGACCACAATACTGCGGTGCCAGATACACATATGCCCCCAATAGTGCCAGATACACTATGACCCCACAGTGCCAGATACACATATACCCACACAGTATCAGATACACACATGCCCCCACGGTGCCAGATATGCTAGATATGCCCCCACAGTGCCAGATATGCCCCCACAGTGCTAGATATGTCCCCACAGTGCCAGATACACATATTCCCCCGTGTTGCCAGATATGCCACCATGTTGCCAGATATGCCCCAACATTGCCAGATACACATGCCCCCGTGGTGCCATATATGCCCCCACAGTACCAGATATGCCCATATGGTGCTAGATATGCCCCCACAGTGCCAGATACACATATGCCCCCACAGTGCCAGATATGCCCCCACAGTCATATAGTCTTAGTCTCCATCCCCCTCCCAACACATAGCCATAGTCCCCTCCCAGTAAATAGCCATAGCCCCCACCTCGCCAAGCAATAGCCGTAGTCCCTCCAGCATATAGCCGTAGTCTCCACCTCTCCCAGCACAGTCATACAGTAGTCCCCACCCCCCTCCCATCACATAACAATAGTTCCCGCCAGCATAGATAGCCATAGTCCCCCTCCCTGCACATAGCCCCTCACCTCCCCATGCACATAGCCATAGTCTCCATCTCCCTCCCAGCACATAGCTGTAGTCCGCCCTTAGCACATAGTGGTAGTCTCCCCCACTCCCAGCACGTACATAGACTCCCCACACAGCCCTAGTCCCCACCCTCACAACATCCCAGCAGAAAGCCGTAGTGTCTGGCAATACCTGCTGCGCCGAGCTGTCTGGGATGGAGGGCGGAGGAATGCTCAGCAGGCAGAAGCTGGTGCCAGTGTTCGGCACTGCACCAAACTACGTGAAGAAACTGAAAAAAAACGACAGCTCCCAGCAGCCCTTGTCGCCGGGAGCTCCTGACAGGAAGGTTATATCCTGGCCAATGGGTAGATACGCCCCTGACTCTGGGCCACCTGGCGAGTTGAAGGTACATTTGCTTTTTGTTGTATGCAAATCTGCAGTTAGGAGCTGATTGGCTGGTGCATTTATCACCTTGCACTTATCACTGCTTTATCACTTCCTTATGCCTTCTCCAGGTTAATACATCTGCCCCTGTGTTATGTGTGTGTGTAAGTAAATGCATCAACGTCAGCCAGAGCGGTAATTCCGGTACGTGGCCTACATTCGCAACCCCCTTCCACCCCCCTTTAACCTCTCCAAGCGTAAGGAGTTCTTAAATGAAAGATGCCGCATAATCTGTATACTGGTAGGGCAGGTTATGTATAATGCCCGTGTGCAATACAGAGATGTGTATCATTCTTAAGCATTAAAAACATATGGGCAGATTTATCAAAGCTTGGAGAGAAATAAAAAAGGGTCTAAGCAGGGGCGTCTTAAGAGAGGAGGGGGCCCGTGTGCACACAATATGTCGGAGTCTATTGCGCATGCGCAGGTTTCCCAAAACATGGCGCCGCCATGTTTTGGAGACCGCAGCAGACACTTTTGCTGTGTTTTTTTGGCCGCGACTGCTGCCTCTGCAACGCCCGGCAGGGACTTCGGAGTGGTGAGTATGAAAATATGGGTGCAATGTGTGCGGTGTGGGCCCCCATCCTGAAACTTGACATTGAATTGACGTAACATCAGTTACAAACAATGCCCTATACAGTATATAGCAGCATGAGGCAAACATTTAAAAAAAATAGTAATCTGGATAGTATATGTAGTGCACTGCACCTGGTAATGGATGTGACTAAGGTCCTCATTCCGAGATGATCGTAGCTGTGCTAAGTTTAGCACAGCTATGATCATTCACACTGACATGCGGTGGGACGCCCAGCACAAGGCTAGTCCGCCCCGCATGTTAGTGCCGCCCCCCTCGCAGAAGTGCAAAGGCATCGCACAGCGGCGATGCCTTTGCACTTCCAGAGTAACTCCCGACCAGCGCAGCTTTAGCGTGCTGGCCGGGAGCTACTCATCACTCCGCGTCGGCTGCGTATGACATCACGCAGCCGCTTCAGGCCACTCCCCGCACAGTTCGGCCACACCTGCGTTGGCCGGACTACGCCCACGACACGGCGGCCAAACGCCGCCGTTCCACCCCCTTCCGCCCAGCGACCGCCTCTGCCTGCCAATCAGGCAGAGGCGATCGCAGCCCCGCTACGGCCTTCGGCCGCCTGCTATGCGCCGGTACACTACGACGCCGGCACAGTGGATACCCGTTCGCTCGGCTGTGATAAAAAGCAGCGAGCGAACGGGTCAGAACGACCCCCTAATTTACTAAAATTCCAGTTTGTGTTCCCAGACTTGTGGGAACGCTCAGTACTACTTCCAACCGTTCTGCCTCTCCTTCCTCCTCTTTAGGCCAGCTGTCAGGCAGAGGATGGTCGAGCAGTGCAGTGCTGGATGCACTGACTGTACCTCTGGTTTGTGGACACAGTTAATGTGGGGCACCATGAGGACCGGCTTGGCGATGGCTGTTGCAGGAAATTACAAGAGTCTGGCATCTGTTCTCCGGTAAAAGTGAAATGTTTGCAAATTACTGTTCCTTCAGGTCAAATCAAGTTTAAAATTAGCATTTTCTGCCAGTTCATGTCATATTGCCTAAACTTTTATTTTTATGAAAAACAATCACGACATGTTACAGTCCCCTCTCTCTCCTACATTCTGGGAAATATTCTACATTTAACGCAAACCATAATAACAAGAATTAGACTTTGTTATGAAACTGACAGAAGAGAAAACTGTGCAGATGCATTGCCGCCTGTCCCAGAGTAAATAGCTGCCTCACAAAGTCTGCAATGTTCTATTTCTCCAAAATGCTAAAATCAAAATAGTAAGTGCTTGTTTAGAAATGATTGAGTTATATTAACTTTTGACCGGGCGGCAGTTTCTTCCACCTCATGGGCCAGAGAAGATATTCTACATTTATAAATTATGAACAGACATTTTTTTAAAGCGTTAAATCAGTTTTTGGAAAATGCTTCTCCATAGTGGCCCACCAGTAGCTCCTGATTTGTTGAGTGGTATCTCCTTATATCAACCTTTGGGAGCACTAAAAGAAATGGCTTCAAAAGTCTTTTAAAAACTTTTCAATGTATTAAAATAAAAAATAAAACTCTGAAACAAGTCTTCACATACAGAACTCTCCAAGATGGAATTGGGGAGGCCAACTAATGCATTTCGTCACTCGGACTTCAATGGTTAATACAAAGAGCATGCATGTGTGCGTAAAGAGAACAGAAAAGTGCTCATAGTGGGCAATCATAATGCTACAATTGGAGGTTATCATGGACTGGTGGGGAAGAGTAGATGATGTAAGTTGGAATGGATGATGGATCAGAGAGTCTAGTGATAAATGATGGCTGGGAAGGTTAGGTGGTATAAATTGGCTCAGAGAGTACAGAAATTAGAGGTGGCATGGCGGGAAAACTTGATGGCATAAATTGAAAGAGATGATGGATGAAAGAGTCTAGAGATACGGGTCGGCAGGGAGGAATAGATGGTACTGAGGGTATGATGGATCGGACAGTCTTGAGATATGGGATGGCAGGTAGGAGTGGATGGTACAAGTTCAAGGGGATGATGGATCACACAGTCTATAGATATGGGATGGCAGTGAGGAGTGGATGGTACAAGTTCAAGGGGATGATGGATCACACAGTCTATAGATATGGGATGGCAGTGAGGAGTGGATGGTACAAGTTGGAGGGGATGATGGATCGGACAGTCTACAGATACAGGATGGCAGGGATGAGTGGATGGTACAAGTTTTAGGGGATGATGGATTGGACAGTCTAGAGATACGGGATGGCAGGAAGGAGTGGATGGTACAGGTTGGAGGGGATGATGGATCGGACAGTCTTGAGATATGGGATGGCAGGGAGGAGTAGATGGTACAGGTTGGAGGGGATGATGGATCGGACAGTCTAGAGATATGAGATGGCAGGGAGGAGTGGATGGTACAAGTTGGAGGGGATGATGGATCGGACAGTCTACAGATACAGGATGGCAGGGATGAGTGGATGGTACAAGTTTTAGGGGATGATGGATTGGACAGTCTAGAGATACGGGATGGCAGGAAGGAGTGGATGGTACAAGTTGGAGGGGATGATAGATCTGATAGTCTTGAGATACAGGATGGCAGGGAAGAGCAGATGGTACAAGTTGGAGGGGATGATGGATTGGACAGTCTAGAGATGTGGGATGGCAGGAAGGAGTGGATAGTACAAGTTGGAGGGGATGATGGATCGGACAGTTTACAGGTACGGGATGGCAGGAAGGAGTGGATGGTATAAGTTGGAGGGGATGATGGATCAGACAGTCTAGAGATACGGGATGGCAGGGAAGAGTAGATGGTACACATTGGAGGGGATGATGGGTTGGACAGTCTAGAGATATGAGATGGCAGGGAGAAGTGGATGGTACAAGTTGGAGGGGATGATGGATCGGACAGTCTAGAGATATGGGATGGCAGGGAGTAGTGGATGGTACAAGTTGTAGGGGATGATGGATCAGACAGTCTAGAGATACGAGATGGCAGGGAGGAGTGGATGGTACAAGTTGGAGGGAATGATGGATCGGACAGTCTTGAGATACGGGATGGCAGGGAGGAGTAGATGGTACAGGTTGGAGGGGATGATAGATCGGACAGTCTACAGATACAGGATGGCAGGGATGAGTGGATGGTACAAGTTTTAGGGGATGATGGATTGGACAGTCTAGAGATACGGGATGGCAGGAAGGAGTGGATGGTACAAGTTGGAGGGGATGATAGATCTGATAGTCTACAGATACAGGATGGCAGGGATGAGTGGATGGTACATGTTTTAGGGGATGATGGATTGGACAGTCTAGAGATACGGGATGGCAGGAAGGAGTGGATGGTACAAGTTGGAGGGGATGATAGATCTGATAGTCTAGAGATACAGGATGGCAGGGAAGAGCAGATGGTACAAGTTGGAGGGGATGATGGATTGGACAGTCTAGAGATGTGGGATGGCAGGAAGGAGTGGATGGTACAAGTTGGAGGGGATGATGGATCGGACAGTTTACAGGTACGGGATGGCAGGAAGGAGTGGATGGTAAAAGTTGGAGGGGATGATGGATCAGACAGTCTAGAGATACGGGATGGCAGGAAAGAGTAGATGGTACACATTGGAGGGGATGATGGATTGGACAGTCTAGAGATATGAGATGGCAGGGAGAAGTGGATGGTACAAGTTGGAGGGGATGATGGATCGGACAGTCTAGAGATATGGGATGGCAGGGAGTAGTGGATGGTACAAGTTGTAGGGGATGATGGATCAGACAGTCTAGAGATACAAGATGGCAGGGAGGAGTGGATGGTACAAGTTGGAGGGGATGATGGATCGGACAGTCTTGAGATACGGGATGGCAGGGAGGAGTAGATGGTACAGGTTGGAGGGGATGATAGATCGGACAGTCTAGAGATACGAGATGGCAGGGAGGAGTGGATGGTACAAGTTGGAGGGGATGATGGATCGGACAGTCTACAGATACAGGATGGCAGGGATGAGTGGATGGTACAAGTTTTAGGGGATGATGGATTGGACAGTCTAGAGATACGGGATGGCAGGAAGGAGTGGATGGTACAAGTTGGAGGGGATGATAGATCTGATAGTCTAGAGATACAGGATGGCATGGAGGAGCGGATGATACAAGTTGGAGGGGATGATGGATTGGACAGTCTAGAGATGTGGGATGGCAGGAAGGAGTGGATGGTACAAGTTGGAGGGGATGATGGATCGGACAGTCTACAGATACGGGATGGCAGGAAGGAGTGAGTTGGAGGGGATGATGGATCAGACAGTCTAGAGATACGGGATGGCAGGGAAGAGTGGATGGTACACATTGGAGGGGATGATGGATCGGACAGTCTAGAGATATGAGATGGCAGGGAGAAGTGGATGGTACAAGTTGGAGGGGATGATGGATCGGACAGTCTAGAGATATGGGATGGCAGGGAGGAGTGGATGGTACAAGTTGTAGGGGATGATGGATCGGACAGTCTAGAGATACGGGATGGCAGGGAGAGTGGATGGTAAAGAGGATAGTTAACAGTTTACATGTGTACCTTAAGTGATGATGATGGTATAAATGTTACAGTGGTTAACAATGCTGCCTTGTGTATCTATGAGAAGATGTTTCTAATTTAATTGAGTTCAAAACTAAAAATGCACCTGGTATATATACAGTATCTATATGTGTGATTCATTTGTTGGTGCCAAATAAAGGATAATTATTGCTAGCACTACAATGTAACAATGATTGACCATTCAATGACTTTATGCAAAACACTGATTTAGCATATTAACGGATCGTCCGTGACCTCCTAGCTAGATCTCTCTCTTACTACTAAAGTTATGGTAATGAAAGGATCCTTGGATCCCATAAAACTGGGCTAGAAAGTGCTATAAGAAACACTCTATCCTGCATTAATGTACCTCAATAACCCATCACCCAGAAAATGGTAAAGGACACCTTAACAATTGAAATATAGACAAGGAATTCAGGCTGAGCTTGAACCCGTGCCAGATCCAAAGTATCTTGAAGCTCTTGGCACCTTCCCAGCTTCATATCCAGAAGGTTCCTATTTGTGAGGGCAGCGTGCCAAACCACAGAAACTGCTGGGACATCACATTGGTGAGACCAGAAGATAAAATATTGGGATTAGATTTTTATGTATTGAAGATACTGTTAACTGTAGCATGTCTAGTGGTATTGGTGTTCCGAACGTGCCCTGCAACCATCCGTGTTTCACTGGCGGTTGGATATTTAGAAGCTGCGGGATAAAGTATACAGTTCCTGCTACTCTCAGGGGAGATATCTAGATTGATACCTATTTGGGCTGCGGCAGTATTGCTGATATTATCAGCTGCTCGATCACAGTGCGAAACCCACCAGATTCTCTTACACACTCAAGACAATACTCCATGACCATACATTTATAGGCCACAATTATGTCAGCAGGGCCTCACCATAGACTGATACTGTACCTGCTGACTGGCAAACCCACCTCCTACAATAGACCTTCAAAATCTCAAGTGTGAAACCATACGTATGGGGAAAAGGTGGAAAGATAATTCTCTTAGACTAATCAGATTCCTCTGAGTAAAGTAAATGATTTGTGGTTGCATTTTTACCAAGGGTCTTAGGTGAGCAATTGATTTTTACTCCTTTCAGTATATGGTCAATGGCAGTAAATGGCCGAGAGAAAAGCCCATTCTATCTCCGGCCAGCCGGACGCTGCACATAGCATTGTCTGTCTGCAAAAGCACCACTGCTGTGAGATATAATCAACAAATCTTACAGTCTGACTTATGTGATTGAGAATGCAATGTTTTTTCAATGAGCAATTCCTTTTTGAAGAAAAGGCAGAATAATATTATTGTTCGTATATTGCCAACATATTACACAAGGGAAGTTTATTCACTCCCGTTTAACCCCTGCCCCCAGTGGAGCTGACAATCTAAATTTGCTACCACTCTGGCCAGTATGTTGCTGACTGCGATGGATAACCAATGGAAAGCGTACAAACTACACACAACACAGGCTGGATGTGAACCCAAGGCCTCAGCAATGCAAGACAGCAACACTGACCACTTCACAGATCCAGATATTTGTCATCAAACCTCCTGGAATTCTGTAATTGCGATCGGGTCAGATGGCACATGATGGGACATGAAAATGTGGTGAAAAAGTGATAGCTGTTCCTGGGCGGTGACCAATAGGTAGCTAGTAGTGCACTAAGAAATGGCCCTTTCAGTGGGCGTATTTTGGGAGTATAGGGGCGTGTCAATGCAAAGGCTGCGCTCTGATGCCTGGCCGCAAGCATAGGAGGCCCTGGACAGAGTCGGTGAAAGTTCTGATCTAAGGGGCCCATTTATCATTGCTTACATATTCAGTGTGATCTTGGAGTGATACTAGCACCCGGGATCGCACTGCAATATGCGACTGCTTCGGGTGAATGAATTAACCTGCACCTCCAGAGACAGGGGCTTCGAAAAGGATCTCGTCCCTGCGATGTGCTCAGCGAGCTGATGAGAGCTTTTGCGCGTGCGCAGCCCAATTGACCACACGTGCACAGTGTCAACTTCCGCGGAAGGTTCAAGAGGAACCCTCCGGAACTACATTTGCGCTGTGTAGCCCATAGGCTACAGCAGGTACGTAGCTGTGGGGAACAATCTCTGTAGTGCTTTGCATTCCGGATGTTGGTAAATATGGCTGCATAGCTCCCCCCCATAGATACCTATAGGGGATGCAGCTGCTGGCGGATTTGGAAGGAGATATCTGCTGCGGTTCTTCCTGCATACATTCAGGGGATACTTAATATTTGCACTTAACCCCGAAATATGCAATGGGCGGCAAATGGTCCCCTCACAGTTGCCGCTGAATTTTACCTTCGTTGGCAATTACACAGCGCAGACCACTCTCACAGTAGGTCATGTGACACTCGTGACATCACTACCCTCAAGCTATATCTCGCTGCCATTGCATTATCACCTGTATTGTGCAGTCACATCACGTGTGTGCATAATCTACACGTTAGCCTATTCCATCACCGGGGCATGGCTTCCTATACCTGTCACCACCATACGATTCCGTCCTTGTAGCATAACTCACGTGTCAGGGACTGGGGGCTGCGCACCGTGACATTGGGAGAGGTTTAAGTTACTCACCGAGAAGTGCAATTTGTCCAGGATGTCAGAGAGGAAGGATTGTTCTTTCTATTCTTCATTATAATGTAGAACACAGCTCCCAGATTAATGTAACTTTGTGTCAGTCTCAGCTGCTATCCCATAGGTGCCATACATCATGGAGCTCGCTGTGTTATATTTGTGTTGCATGAGCTGGGGAGCCACTTAGGCAATGATTACATAATGAATTAGACCACATAGGGTATGCTATATGGGAACACAGGGAGCCCAGACACTCCTCCGTTTCTCCTGCCACTCCCGCGTTTTTCCCAGAAACGGTAGCGTTTTTTCACACACACCCATAAAACGTCCAGTTTCCGCCCAGAAACACCCACTTCCTGTCAATCACATTACGATCACCAGAACGAAGAAAAAACCTTGTAATGCCGTGAGTAAAAAACCTAACTGCATAGCAAATTTACTTGGCGCAGTCGCACTGCGGACATTGCGCATGCGCATTAGCGACTATTCGCTCCGTTGCGAGAAAAAAATAACGAGCGAACAACTCGGAATGACCCCCCAGGAACGACAAGCACTGAACTGATCGCAGATGCCGAGTAAGTCTGGAGCTACTCAAAAACTGCTAAGAAGTGTCTATTCGCAATTCTGCTAATCTTTCGTTCGCAATTTTGATAAGCTAAGATTCACTCCCAGTAGGCGGCGGCTTAGCGTGTGCAAAGCTGCTAAAAGCAGCTTGCGAGCGAACAACTCGGAATGACCCCCATGGTTTTCTGGCAGAAACTCAGTTACAAAAAATCCACAACAGTATACAGTACGTTATAATTTAGTAGCAGTTTATTTTCACGCAATGGGAGGGTTATTAATAGCTATACAGAATTTACTGGCCAACAATGCAGCAACCACATAACATATGAATCATCTGCCTACATTATATGTGTAGCAAAACGTCTTGTTTTTATTAAATGTACTTACCTGCAAGAAAATCATTGCTTACTGGCAGGAAAATGCTACGTACATTTAGAGCAGTGATTTTCAACCTTTTTTAACTCGTGGCACACCGAACAATATTTTTAAATTGCCAAGGCACACCATCAGTCCCCCACGGGGAAAAAAACTAAGACGTTGGCCCCCCACAGTAACACAAAAAGCCACACACACACACACACACACACACACACACACACACACACACACACACACACACACACACACACACACACACACACACACATTGGCCTCCACAGAAAAAACCGATTACATTATTCCCTATAGAAAAAACAAACACATTGCACCCTACATAAACCATTTTGCTCCCCACATAAATTACATTGCTCCCTACATACAATATATTCCTCCCCAAATAAGTTACAGTGCCCCACACATAAGTTACATTGGTTCCCCATACTTTTTCCCCCACAAATATTAGCCCCTACCGTCATCTGTCCTCCTCCTGGTCTGTCCCTCAATGGCGGGGGTTGCATACAGTGCTGTGAGCACTGAGCAGCAGGCGGACAGCTGTGGGTGCCTGCATGCGGGCGGCAGGTGCGGATGCGGGAGGGTGGCGGGCAGGAGGCAGGGCAGGTGTGGATGCGGGAGCGTGGCGGGCAGGAGGGAGGGTAGGTGTGGATGCGGGCGGGCTGCCTGGCTTGTGGAATGACCGATGATGCGGCGGGCGTGACCTATGATGTCACCGCTGCATCTCCATGGCATAGGTCACGGCCCATGCGCGCTTGAGTCTGTACCTCCCAGAGGATCCCAGTGCTGCTGCTGCCTGGGCTCACAGTTTGTTTTGAAGGTACGGCAGCGGTTCTAGCTCCGCGGCACACCTTACAACCAGTCACGGCACACTAGTGTGCCGCGGCACACTGGTTGAAAATGCCTGATTTAGAGTAAGGGCAAGCATGTACTCAGGGCCGGCAACAGGGGGGGTCAAAGGGGACACCTGTACCGGGCCCCAAGATTTCTGTTGCCGGCCCTGCATATTATGCAGGTCCGGATAAGGTGCCTCATGGTCCTGAGGCTGAAAATGTTCAAGGGCCTATTACGAGAAGCAGAGGTGGTGTGACCAATGCTGTGTGGGCGTGGCCAGTACCATGTAGATCCCTACACTATCAGCCCCAATGTCTCCCTACATATGTAAAAGTACAAATATTGCATTATTTTCTGTTGAAAATAGAAATACATTTAATTCTTATGATTTATGGTTGACCTTGTGGCCAGCTGGTGGCTGGTCATCATTATACTTTCATGATGATGGGCCTATTTTTATGTGGAGGCCTGGAGCTGTAGCTCCATCCACCCCATTGTTAATCTGGCCCTGCTATTATGGACCCATCATTTGCTAGGTTGCTAATGTTGTTTTACCTATTTCTCTATACCCCCTGTGGGCTGTGTTGCCGGCCAGCCATAAAGAAATGTCAGGGAAGGGAGAAGTGACGGCCTCACTGCAGCTCTCTACTGAGTTTACGCTAGACACACGACCTTAGCACTTTATATAGAAGATACCAAAAGTCATTCATACAAGTTCAAAATGTAAATTTAAATGCAAGTTTCATGTAGAGTTCATGTTTACATCACAGTTTTTCTGTGTCAATGTGAATAAATATCTGTGCTGCTGGGGACCCTGCTCCTTCCACTATGTAACTCTCAGTCTGTGGCTTCCTGTATCAGTGTGACAGCAGCCTCATATCACTGCTCTGTGCTGCTGGGGACCCTGCTCCTTCCACTATGTAACTCTCAGTCTGTGGCTTCCTGTATCAGTGTGACAGCAGCCTCACATCACTGCTCTGTGCTGCTGGGGACCCTTCTCCTCCCACTATGTAACTCTCAGTCTGTGGCTTCCTGTATCAGTGTGACAGCAGCCTCACATCACTGCTCTGTGCTGCTGGGACCCTGCTCCTCCCACTATGTAACTCTCAGCCTGTGGCTTCCTGTATCAGTGTGACAGCAGCCTCACATCACTGGTCTGTGCTGCTGGGGACCCTGCTCCTTCCACTATGTAACTCTCAGTCTGTGGCTTCCTGTATCAGTGTGACAGCAGCCTCACATCACTGCTCTGTGCTGCTGGGGACCCTGCTCCTTCCACTATGTAACTCTCAGTCTGTGGCTTCCTGTATCAGTGTGACAGCAGCCTCACATCACTGCTCTGTGCTGCTGGGGACCCTGCTACTCCCACTATGTAACTCTCAGTCTGTGGCTTCCTGTATCAGTGTGACAGCAGCCTCACATCACTGCTCTGTGCTGCTGGTGACCCTGCTTCTCCCACTATGTAACTCTCAGTCTGTGGCTTCCTGTATCAGTGTGACAGCAGCCTCACATCACTGCTCTGTGCTGCTGGTCAGTGGTGACCCTGCTCCTTCCACTATGTAACTTTCAGTCTGTGGCTTCCTGTATCAGTGTGACAGCAGCTTAACATCACTGCTCTGTGCTGCTGGGGTCCCTGCTCCTTCCACTATGTAACTCTCAGTCTGTGTTTCCTGTATCAGTGTGACAGCAACCTCACATCACTGCTCTGTGCTGCTGGGGACCCTGCTCCTTCCACTATGCAACTCTCAGTCTGTGGCTTCCTGTATCAGTGTGACAGCAGCCTCAAGTCACTGCTCTGTGCTGCTGGGGACCCTGCGCCTTCCACTATGTAACTCTCAGTCTGTGGCTTCCTGTATCAATGTGACAGCAACCTCACATCACTGCTCTGTGCTGCTGGGGACCCTGCTTCTCCCACTATGTAACTCTCAGTCTGTGGCTTCCTGTATCAATGTGACAGCAACCTCACATCACTGCTCTGTGCTGCTGGGGACCCTGCTCCTTCCACTACGTAACTCTCAGTCTCTGGCTTCCAGTATCAGTGTGACAGCAGCCTCACATCACTGCTCTGTGCTGCTGGGGACCCTGCTCCCTCCACTATGTAACTCTCAGTCTGTGGCTTCCTGTATCAGTGTGACAGCATCCTCACATCACTACTCTGTGCTGCTGGGGACCCTGCTCCTTCCACTATGTAACTCTCAGTCTGTGGCTTCCTGTATCAGTGTGACAGCAGCCTCACATCACTGCTCTGTGCTGCTGGGGACCCTGCACCTTCCACTATGTAACTTTTGTACTTTAAATTTTTTTCTGTCATAAATTAATCAACCACGCCAAGTACTCTCACTCACTTGTTCACTGCTCGAGTAGCAAACATTTATGATATCCAACCCGTAACAGATGATTTTACAATTTAATGGATCTTTAAGTATATTTCGCCATATTGGGACAATACAACATTAAGTTTGATAATTTAACAGTGTGAATTCTGAGTCTCCTGCCTTATCAATTCAATATATTGTAAAACTGTGTAACCTTTATGTAACTAATATTATAACCACTGAAACTTTGGCTGTTACATTTATTCCTTTTTTTTTTTTTTCAAGTTGTGCCAATATTAACTAGCTATTAGAATGTTTGAAACTACATTTTAACGTACACCAGTAAAGGTCGTATTTTATACTTGTTCTTTAAAAGTTTAAGAGTGCCCCAGCACCAGTCTTCCTATTTCCTTGTATTTTGTTAAATGCGCACACAGTACTGTACAGACCATTTCATGCTAGGGACAAGAGAATATAATAACAGGACGGATGGGTGCTGATAAGTTATCATTTCAGTATTTTCAGATTTGGATGTCAAAAAAATATTCGGATAAATGAAATCTACCATCCAATTCCATTTCTTCCTCATTTGTCACCTGCCTCATATTTAGTTGGAATTAATGGCTCGCTTGGGCTTGTGGCTAGTATTATATTTACAATGTCACAGTCCCTAGGTTTGTGGCCAGATATATATATTGGATGTAAGAAGATTTGAGCAATTGAACTCCCGAGGGAGAGTAAAACCAATATTGAAGGTTGCATAAAATGATACATTTTCTGGAAACCCACTTGGGGCGGTTTTAGTTATGGATTGAAAATGTTTCCGGCACAAACAAAATATTGTTCTTCGTTACTGGAAGAAACAGGTTGGTTTAAGGATGCGCCTGTCTATCTGTTAGGAGGTGAAATACTGTTGCATTTGTCGCACTAAACAATCCTCTCCAATCTTAGAAAAGTTACTTCTTTTGGGTTCTTATGACAAGTTTGCTTAGTGACCGCACTGACCTGTGCCAGAGTGCAATACGTATCTGCACCCCACGCCTAACAACCAGTCTGGATTTTATTTATCTATATTCTGTTTCATATATCATTAATTGTTATTAATATTTAGCTCAATTGATCAGTGAAGAATTCATCCCTACTTGGCCTTGATTGGAGGCTACATACATATTTATAAACAGTTGCTTATGGCAACGCCCCCTCTTCCGGTAATCCCTCCCTCCCGAATTTTCTGTTCTCTTCTTTATTCTTGTGTTTTCCTCGGGAGTAGAAGAACGTCTGCATGTTTTTGTTATTTAGATTAGTAGGAGCTCTCTCCTATGTTTTTCTCATGATGGCCAATCCAATGTCCCTACCGGGAATTAAACACAAAGCCTTTGGGTGTGTTAAGCCATTGTGTAGAGTTGAACACCAGCGTTTGGGTTTGTTAGAATGGTGTTATGTCTTATTATTGTATCTCACCCGTTCTTATTCCTTCACCATACTTATATTAATTATTAACTTTACAACAATAAAACTTAATTGAATTGGTTTTAAATCTGATCTAAAATTCCCTTCTCCTTCATGACAGTCAGCGCAAGGCCCGGCGTCTGAGTGCACCGCTTCCCGCCAGCAATGGCCTCGGGGCGCAAACATGCTGGAGGTTGTGACCTGACCGCTGAATCAACAACGGCATGACAGGATCCATCTCCAAAGCAGCCGCAGCCAATCACAGAGTAGCAAGGGGTAGATTTTCCATCATTCAGATTAGGCCAGTGCAATGTTGTCTTGATGATTTCTTAGCTAGACTACTGCAAACTTATCCTCATTGGCTTACCACGTACCCACCTTGCTCCCCTCCGATCGGTTCTCAATGCTTCAGTTAGACTTAACTTCCTCTCGCGCCGCTCCACATGTTCCACTGCTCTTCAACAAAATCATCACTGGCTCCCATTCCCTGACAGAATCCTCTTCATCCTCACCCTCATGTAGAAGGCCCTCTCTCCCTCCACTGCACTATACATCTCCAACCTCATCTACCTTCATACTCCCGCCCACCCACTCCAGACTGTCAATGACCGTCGTCTCTCCTCTACCCTGGTTACCCATGTACAAATCCAAGACTTTACCCATGCTGCCCCTCCTCACTGGAAGAAACTTCCTTGCTCTAATAGACTCTCCCTGGCCCTGAATAACTGGAAACACGGACTAAAAACACACCTGTTCATCACAGTGTACCCTTCCACCACTGGGGCGGCACGTTAGTATGCAGGTTGGCATTGCATCACTCCCTCCGTGTACAGAGCAGCATAATATCTTGATGCAATATAAATAAAGGGTCGCTGTAACGTTCTAGTTTTATTGGTAATTCGGGGTATCACTTCGCATACTGTAAGTAATGTATCTCTGTGCTGGGATTGATGATGGTCCACCCTGGAAAAAAAAGTAGATGATGACCAAGAGGGATCAGCTGACAATGAATAAAAAAAAATCCACAGATTTTTATTATTCCAAAGACAATCACTCTGATTTTATAATGGAAGAAAGCACGTAAATAGGAATAGGAGAGAAAATATGTTTCCTAGAAAAGAGTGAAAAAAGTATAATTATTGCCTCAAATCTCATCTCGTAATTAAGAGGGAGGGGGAGTTTGCATCCCTGAAAAAAAATAGCTTGCTAGAAGTATAAGTACCCCTGAGAATAGAGGGTGTCTCATAATGTGGCATTAAAATCTGATATTGTGTATCTTTCTGGTTATACAGTAAATCTAAGATGCACAGTAGAAAATACAGTATCACTACTGTATGTATCTGTCAGGGGGTAGATGGGACAGAGCAATGTTCTGCAGATCTCTAGAGAGGTCAGTAATGTAATAATCTGCAGAATATATCACTACCTGTATGTACAGTATATGTCGTCTGTCTCTCCAGCCCTGGGGTGGCACTTGCTGGGGGATCGCGGCACACCAGGCTGATAAGGTCAGGTGATTCTTTTCTTTTTTGTCATTACAACTTTTTTAGAAAATACATTTTATTCTGCAACTGACGGGAGAGTGTCAATAGGCAGCAAATTGTGGTCCAAGAGGTGGTAGTAGGGTTAAGTGTGGAGCTGCTTTGATGGTCTTGAGGCATCCAAAATGAAGAGAGCAGTAAATTTATAGGGGCGGGGGTGGGGGGGGGGGGGTCGCAATAATGTGCCTAGGGGCAGCCAAACCCCTAAATCTGCCCCTGATCAGCTACAAATATCCCAGTATCAAGCTATCTTTTGCTTGTGTCTTCTAAGCTTTGCACTGTAGTTTACTGGACCAATTTTATTATGCACAGTATCAATGTGTGATTTATAATGCTGTAATGCACGAGTAGAATAGATATATAAACTGCTGCACATGATCTCTTATAAATTGGTGCATTCTGATGCAGGTCCATATCTAGGGGAGTGCGTCTGGTTCCACAATCCAGGGTGCAAGGGGGTGACACTGGAACCATTGCTGCCCCAGTCTGAGTTTTCTGGGGATCTTGGCAGGGTATATCACATGCTCCAGTCCCAGCCCCTCCGTACCGTGATGTCACATGATGGATGGCATACTTGGCTAGCACAGAGCGCGGCGGCGGCGGCGGCCTGCTATATCTCTCATGTCATCACTTTTCTGTACATTAGGAAAATATGTACTGTAAGGAATATTGCCCACACTGCTGTACATTATTGCAGCACTTGGAGCTCGTGGGTCATGGTGTTCTGGCTTCAGCTCTATGCATTTTATACAGTCGCAGAGCTTCTCCGTGACTTATTATTTGAATATTTCCCTTTACTTATAAAGCAACAACATAGAAACATAGAAACATAGATATTCAATTGTTTGAAAAGTCAGTTGGGTGTCTGTTTTTTCCTATCTAATAGACAGGAAAAAACAGACACCCAACTGACTTTTCAAACAATTGAATATCCCCCATAGAATTTGACGGCAGATAAGAACCACTCGGCCCATCTGGTCTGCCCCTTTTTTTTACCATATTTTTTTTAATCTCAAACCTTATTTCTCTGTAAGGATATCCTTATGTCTATCCCTTGCATGTTTAAATTGCTCTACTGTCTTAGCCTCTACCACCTCTGATGGGAGGCTATTCCACTTGTCCACTACCCTTTCTATGAAGTAATTTTTCCTCAAATTCCCCTGAACCTCCCCCCTCCAGTCTCAGTGCATGTCGTCGTGTCCTATTGCTCTTCATTTGGAGAATGTTTCCCTCCTGGACCTTGTTAAAACCGTTATACAGTATAACGTAGCAGTAAAGGCAATGTGTAATCACATCAGTGAGCTCACAGTCTACTATGCAAACTCACATTGTTTCATCCAAAGCCAATTAAGCCATAACCTGAATCAAAATTAACCAATTTTACACTTTTATCCTATATTTCCAGTCTCTAACGGCAGTAATGCAGCGGGCGGGCGTGACCCCTCTCGCAAATTGGCGACAGAGCCTATAATTCATCTCTGTGCAATCATCGGATACATTCAGTGCAGAGCAATTGTGCATAGCTGAGGAATTTCCAGCCCTCTCCCATGTACAAAGGTTATGTTTAACCAAAGTGCCTTCACCTCCACAATTCTGCTGTGCAGCCTTTCAGACCGCCACTTAGCCCGCGTTCTTGTAAACATTACGAGCCTTTTAAAAGCGGGATATAAAAACCTCTCTGCCTTTCATGCCCTTGCTGCATTAACAGTAGGGGAAAAACAGCATTAAGGTTGCTACAAACAGCTAAATATAATTTAAAGGGCAGAGATCACGGGAACACGACAAGTTCATTTTATCCCAGCTGTAAAATGAGACTTGCGCTACCTGCTTGGTTGTTAATTTATATTGATCCTGTACTTACGATTGCCAACGGTATAACAAAGAACCCAATTGCACCGGTTAACTCGAAGGACTTCGCTGCGAGTATTTTATTACTAAATAAATATTTGCCGTGAAGCATTTTTGCAGGAGCTGAATTCTCCTTTAGGTCACAGGCAAAGCCTATCTGGCAGTAGAGGAAACACAAGTGGCTTCCTCTGTTGGGATGGGGACCTCCCACCGGTGGAATGGACCCTGCAATGCTGGCTTAATGCTGGATTATGACCCCACTTACTGGAAAATTAGATTATAAATGTGATGCCCTGACGTGAATGGTGGAACCCGAGATCTGTGTTTAGGCCTTTCCCATTCTTTTTACCCTCCTCACAAAGTAAATATGAGAAGACGTATTATGGTGATAACCTAAATGAGGGTAATTACACCCAAATCATGGGCCAATTGTTATTGATCAGGCTCAAACGAAAGCACAAAGCAACACAACCTGAACTTACAGACACGCTGTAGAAATTCCATTGTAATCACGTCTATTCTAGAGCTATTTCTAGGCCAGTCTGGGACAGTAATATGATAGGACAGGAGAGAATAATGTGGTTAGAAAACGGGGGAAATTATCCTTTTACTTCTTTAAGAGGAGCCTTGGAAAGCGTACATTGATACTGCCTGTAAAGTGCACAGGGACCACTTCAGATTGTAAATTCATAGGACTATTTTTCTCCTTATTGCATGAAAATTCATAGTACTGTTCTCCACCTTTAGCCCACCAGTGTATCCCGACAAGTTTCGGATTGCATGAAATTCAGGTGTCATTTCGCTCAGGAGAGTGTATGGTCAAGTGGGCAAAACATGACTGGAAATGACTGGAAACAGGATGGCTCTGAAATGGCCTCTATGAGCCCGTGATCTGAATCCTATTGGACACCCGTGAAAAGAGCTGAGACATGCAGCCTGAAGAAGGCACCATCACACCTGAGACAGCCGGAGCAGTGAGCTCAGGAAGAGTGGCCCAAAATACAGTAATACCCCTTTTACACTCGCATGAAAATCCCGGGATATTGCACGTGAACGCGCATCATCCCGGGATTTTTGTCAGTGTGAAAGGGTACAGGGACAATTTCCCGGGTCGGGCATCCCGGGATTTCAACCCTGGTCTCGACCAGGGTTGGTCCTGGGACCGTCCCGGGAAGCTGGGTAGTGTGAAAGGGCCCGTCCCGGGATTCACTACCCGGGACTGTTAAAAGGCCTCCGATTGGAGCTTTCATGGGCTCAGAAAAGATGATGTCATCTTTCAGAGCCCTGGGGAGCGTCCTTGATGCGTGTGAGGAAGGCAGCATGGCGACCTAGACAGACCAGGAGGTTAGAGAGTTGCTGAGCATTAGGGGAGAGGAGGAAATAATGAGGCAGATCACAGGCACAGTTAAAGATGCAGTGATTTATAAAAACATCTCCAAGATGCTGGAAGCCAGGGGAATCATCCGCACACAGCAGCAAGTGTTAAACAAAATGAAAACTCTTAAAAAGCAGATTCTGAAGGTGCATGACAACAACAGGAAAAAGAGCGGTGTTGGCCGTATCGACTGGCAGTACTATGACATCTGCGCCAATATCTTTGGAAACACAGCTATCTGCAGTCCGGTGAGTTTGTCTTCCAGTTCACAGTACACTGCTACAGAAGGCACTCCAGAAGAGACACAGACAAGCAGTGACGTCTGTCCGTCATCCCCGTTGTTAATTGACGACACACCTGAGGACAGCGACACATCCTCCCAGCCGTCCATAAACACATCCAGAAACGACGACAGCATAACTGCAACCATTGAAGACGTCGTGGAAGCTCAGACCAGTGACAGTGGGACTGTACAAAGTGCCGTCACCGTCACCCCAACTTTACAGAAAAACAGTAAGTACATGTTTAGAAAAGAACACTCATAGCACAAATCCACAATTGTTAATCATCCGGTTATGTGTGTAGTATGAGTGGCCAGTGTGGCGGCAGCGTGGCGAGCGCAAATGAGCCCCTTGCAGGATCACTGCGCTCAGCACGCTGCTGGCACGGTGGCACGCTTTGCAATTTCTGCCCCCACCCAGGGGGGCTTTGCATTTTTATAAATAGTTCAATGTTGCAGAGTAGCTAGTGTGTAGGTGGATTAATGCCACAAACACATGTTTGCTAACGCTGCTATTTTTATATACGCTCATTTTGTATTTCTTCTCTTCACAGTTTACACCGTACCGCCTAGAAGGAAGAAACTGAACAGAGCGGAGCAAGTGGCTAAAGCCATGTCAAATGTCCTTGTCGAGCAACTCCGAGAGATGGACGCTACAATGTCCGCACAGGAGGATGCAAGGCTCGACAGGTTTCTAGAGGCAGAACGCCAAATGCATGATGCATTTCTTTCCCAAGTCATGACAATGCAGGAACGCATGAGTAGAGAGCAGTATGACCGCCACAGGGAATTGCACCAAATGAACATGGCGTTCTATGAGCGTATGACCAATACCTCAAGAGCACCAATCCAACACCACAACTCACAATACCCTGAGCAGGGTTTTTCATCATTTAATCCTGGCCCATACTATGCCCCAAATACTGCACCATCTAGTGCGCAAAGCACAGAGTTTACTGTATTGCGCAATTTGCCGTGAAACACAGTGAATTTCTTATTGTTGTTATTTGTTGTTAAATAACCACAGTGTGGTCATTGTTTATGCACAACTGTTTGTGCCTTCTTTAATTTTTTTTCTATGTTCTGTTTTGTATAGTGTCTACATTAAAGCACTTTTTATTTATTTTTTACACAGTAATAATATACTGCAGGGACACTGTGGTTTATGGTGTTGTATCTACAAGCCTACCAGTGTTTTTTTTTTTTTATGCCAATCAAAACTTGTTTGCAAATCTATGCATAACATTCCCATTTGTGCGTAACAGAAGACCATGTTTTCAGTGTTTTCTACATTGTTTCTGCATATATACAAAGTTTGTGGCAATGTGTTTTTTTTGGAAAATCATAAATATTGAAACCAAAGATCAAAGGTGGAATACAAAATAAAAAAAACGTAATTCACCAAACATGTTGTGCTGATTCTTAAACACTATTGTACCAGTGCTGCAAGGTTGGACGTAATAGTGTGGCGTATTTGTTCTGCAGCGGAGTTTGAGGCAGTCCCAAACAAAGCACCTTCCACATGTGGGTTTATAACTCAGGGTCCTGCACAGTCCACTCAGGAAGGAATAGCTCATTTTTCAGTTCACATATGTTGTGCAGTATACAGCACGCAGCTACTACATTAGGCATATTCTTTAGGTCCACATCATTGCGCTTCATCAAACAACGCCATCTTCCTTTTAACCTGCCAAAGGCGTTCTCAACCACCATCCTTGCTGAACTCAGGGTGTGAGTATAGGTTTGTTGCTCTGGGGTTAACTGGACCTGTTGGGTGTAGCCTTTCATAATCCAGGGGCGTAAAGGGTATGCAGCATCCCCGATGATGTGGACAGGGATCTCCACCCCATTCACAATCTTTGCACACTCTTTGGGGTACAGCCAGCCTCCCTGCTTCTCCTCTACGATGTTGTACTGGTCAGAATTGGCAAGAACTCGGGAGTCATGAGATCGGCCTGGCCAGCCAATAAACACATCTAGGAAACTAAAGAACAGTAAAATTGAAAAAAGTTAGAATGTAAAACTCACACATGCAACTCATTCCACCACCCCAAAAATAAACACTTACCAATATTTGTGGTCCACAACAGCCTGTAATATGATGGAGTGCCAGCCCTTCCTATTAAAATAGTCAGCATGGTTGTCACGTGGGGCAATAATGGGGATGTGTGTCCCATCAATCACTCCTCCACACTGCGGATAGCCTCGCTTCACAAATCCTTTGATGGTATCCTGTAAGCGCTGTCCTTGTGGTAGAGATATGAAGCGCTTGTATAAGGTAGATACAATTGCTTTAGTCACCTGGTGGACTACGACACAGCAGGTGGAGATCGCAACACCGAACAAGCATGAGACTGAGCGGTACTCTCCTGGGGTAGCATACCACCACAATGCAATAGCTAATCTCCTGCGTGCCTCGATGGGTCTCCTAAGCCTGGTGGTCTGCATGTCAAGTGCTGGGGTAAGTAATTCCAGGATGTAGTTAAAGGTTGCACGAGACACACGGAAGTTAGCCATCCACTCCTCATCCTGGTAAGCTTCCACGGTCCTCATAAAGGCTTCTCCATGCCGGCGATTTCTGGACCAAAATGAGCGGTTAGGGCCCATACTCACGCTCAGGATGGTACTCATCCTGGATGATATGAGGGCTCTCCTCCTGCGCAAATATTGGCGGCGACTAGCAGCCCCATCCAGCATAAATTGCGCCCTCCTCCTCCTCATAAAATATATGTGCAGTATACTGCACAGTGTGTCAAGCTGCATCATGCTGTCAGTGGCTGTATGAAACATCTGCAAAGCAGAAAGAATCATGAGCTCAGGCATACACACTGGTACTCCGTCGGCCATGACTGCAGCAATGGTGTGAGCAGGCACCACCCCTCCCTTTGTTGACTAGTGTGACCTCATCTATGTGAGCCAGAAAAGGCCATTTCTAATGACATGCATATGCATTTGCAGGGATATCCCGGGATCAGTGTAAATGGGGCTGTCCCGGGTCGATCCCAGGTCTTAGTGCAGTGTGAAAGGGGTCAGTCCCGGGAAGGCATCCTGGGACGCATCCCGGGAAGCATCCCGGGAGTGACCCGGGAGTGCGAGTGTAAAAGGGGTATTACTGCTGACTGGTGCAGAGGTCTCACTGAGAGCTACAGAAATGGCTGCATTGCAGTGATTGCCTCTAATGATTGGGCAACAAATTATTAGATTAAGGGTCCCCCCATTTCTGTTCTGCCATTTTCATTTAAATATTCTGTGGAAGCATTCATCTCATGCATAGTCTGATTTTTATTAAATATGGTATACACAATGGAGAAGGCCAATTCCTTCTGTCACTTTCAGGGCGTCTCAGTGGAAACCTTGGTTTCTCTATTTTTATTTTTAAAAGAGGGTCCCAACAAATGTGTCCTCGTCTGTACAGGGGTCGATGGATAGAGTTTTAATTAAAAAAATTATAAATGAGGCATCATTCTAGGCCAAAGCACATTTCAGTGATGACTGTTGGCCACAGTAACTGTTTTCTGAAGGAATAGGCCAATATGTGGAACTCCATCAAACTCCCAATGTCACAGCAGAACCTGTAGTAGTAACGTTACCAGGAGGATCTGCGTAAAACAAGTCGCTGAGCCAGCAGGAATGTGCTCAGAGTTTCATGGTAATAATCCCTTTGCTAATTATCCTCTGTGGGATTCTCTCTTCTGGAAACCTTGTGCCAAATGTTGCAAAAGAAAAACCTGTTACGGAATCAAAGGTTTAAACCTTCCAGGTTCTATTTTCCATTCATACAGATTACTAAGCGATTCAACAAATTCATTTGTTTGAGCATACAGTGACGGAGCCTTGAAGGGTGTATAAAACGTATTGTTTTACACAACATAAGGATTACGTTATAGGAAGTCAAGTGGAACATATATTTAAATGAGAAAGGGTAAGAGTCCCAATGCAGGTCTACTGATAAGTCTCTGGTTTCAGCATCATCTTAGTAATTAGCAGGGTATGGGAGTCAGTGGTCTGTTTCACACACATGTGGCCCCCTCTCCTTGTATGTGCAGCCCCCTGGGACACAAGTCATCCACCTGGGCTCTATGTGGATGGCACATTCCTCAGGCTCCGGGCAAGCTGCCTCCCCATTTCCCTCACTCCATAAAAGCACAATGACGGTATCCTCAGGCCTGTATGGGAGGGAGAGGGGGGGGGGGGAGGAGAGTCAGAAAAATTGAGGAGTACGGAAAAAAAAAACCCAAGATGATGTTGTTCCAAGACCTGCACATTTGTTTTCAATATTGATTAAAGAACAAAGTTTTCTTCTACATGAGCTTCTGCTGTGAAGGACTTGGCAAAGGTCTGATTGTGTCTCAGTGACAGGCCTATTGCGATGATTCGCACATTTACACACTGAGATCTGTGTGAGGCTGGAAACAGAAGACTTAATTCAATTTAGAATTCACTAAACATCCCTTAAAGGAGTCTAGAAGTATTTCCACAGGATGGCGGTCAGCGGCTGGCGTCCAGACAGCATGGGGTGGGTGCAGTCGTGTGTGGGGGAGGACAGGACACGTCCTGATTATGCCCCCCCCCCCCCCCAATCCACACTGGACACTATTTATAGTGGTAAATGGAAAGGGAATTTCGGTTTAGGAAATACAAATAACCCATTGTTACAGTTACAGTGATGTAAAATGTAAGGTAGGAGGTGTGAGGGGTAACAGCATTGGGGTAGGGTATGATAAATGTGTAATACGGAGGTGTGGGGTAACAGCATTGGGGTAGGGTATGATAAATGTGTAATACGGAGGTGTGGGGTAACAGCATCGGGTAGGAGTGTGATAAATGTGATGTAGGGAGATGTGTGGGGTAACAGCATCGGGTAGGGGTGTGATAAATGTGAGGTATTGGAGGTGTGAGGGGTAACAGCATCGGGGTAGGGGTGTGATAAATGTGAGGTATTGGACAAGTGAGGAGTAACAGCATCGGGGTAGGTGTGTGATAATGTGAGGTATTGGAGGTGTGTGGGGTAACAGCATCAGGGTAGGGGCGTGAGATAAATGTGAGGTAAGGAGGTGTGAGGGGTAACAGCATCGGGATAGGGGTGTGATAAATGTGAGGTAGGCGGGGTGTGGGGTAACAGCATCGGGTAGGAGTGTGACAAATGTGAGGTATTGGAGGTGTGAGGGGTAACAGCATCGGGATAGGGGCGTGAGATAAATGTGAGGTAAGGAGGTGTGAGGGGTAACAGCATCGGGATAGGGGTGTGATAAATGTGAGGTATGGAGGTGTGAGGGGTAACAGCAACGGGATAGGGGTGTGATAAATGTGAGGTAGGCGGGGTGTGGGGTAACAGCATCGGGTAGGAGTGTGATAAATGTGAGGTATGGAGGTGTGTGGGGTAACAGCATCGGGATAGGGGTGTGATAAATGTGAGGTATTGGAGGTGTGTGGGTAACAGCATCGGGGTAGGGGTGTGATAAATGTGAAGTATGGAGGTGTGTGGGGTAACAGCATCGGGGTAGGGGTGTGATAAATGTGAGGTATGGAGGTGTGAGGGGTAACAGCATCGGGGTAGGGGCAAAATAAATGTGAGTTAGGAGGAGTGTGATGTAACAGCATCGGGTAGGGGTGTTAGTCTTATAAATGTGAGGTATGGAGGTGTGGTGGGGTAACAGCATTGGGGTAGGGGTGTGATAAATGTGAAGTATGGAGGTGTGAGGGGTAACAGCATCGGGGTAGGGGTGTGATAAATGTGAAGTATGGAGGTGTGTGGGGTAACAGCATCGGGGTAGGGGTGTGATAAATGTGAGGTATGGAGGTGTGAGGGGTAACAGCATCGGGTAGGAGTGTGATAAATGTGTGGTATGGAGGTGTGAGGGGTAACAGCATCGGGTAGGAGTGTGATAAATGTGAAGTATGGAGGTGTGTGGGGTAACAGCATCGGGGTAGGGGTGTGATAAATGTGAGGTATGGAGGTGTGAGGGGTAACAGCATCGGGTAGGAGTGTGATAAATGTGAAGTATGGAGGTGTGTGGGGTAACAGCATCGGGTAGGAGTGTGATAAATGTGAAGTATGGAGGTGTGTGGGGTAACAGCATCGGGTTGGAGTGTGATAAATGTGAGGTATGGAGGTGTGAGGGGTAACAGCATCGGGTAGGAGTGTGATAAATGTGAAGTATGGAGGTGTGTGGGGTAACAGCATCGGGGTAGGGGTGTGATAAATGTGAGGTATGGAGGTGTGAGGGGTAACAGCATCGGGTAGGATTGTGATAAATGTGAAGTATGGAGGTGTGAGGGGTAACAGCATCGGGTAGGAGTGTGATAAATGTGAGGTATGGAGGTGTGTGGGGTAAAAGCATCGGGGTAGGGGTGTGATAAATGTGAGGTATGGAGGTGTGTGGGGTAACAGCATCGGGGTAGGGGTGTGATAAATGTGAGGTATGGAGGTGTGAGGGGTAACAGCATCGGGTAGGAGTGTGATAAATGTGAGGTATGGAGGTGTGTGGGGTAACAGCATCGGGGTAGGGGTGTGATAAATGTGAGGTATGGAGGTGTGTGGGGTAACAGTATCGGGTAGGAGTGTGATAAATGTGAGGTATGGAGGTGTGTGGGGTAACAGCATCGGGGTAGGGGTGTGATAAATGTGAAGTATGGAGGTGTGTGGGGGTAACAGCATCGGGGTAGGGGTGTGATAAATGTGAGGTATTGGACGTGTGAGGGGTAACAGCATCGGGTAGAAGTGTGATAAATGTGAGGTATTGGAGGGGTGTGGGGTAACAGCATTGGGGTAGGGGTGAGATAAATGTGAGGTAGGAGGAGTGTGAGGTAACAGCATCGGTAGGGGTGTGATAAATGTGAGGTATTGGAGGTGTGTGGGTAACAGCATCAGGGTAGGAGTGTCATAAATGTGAGGTAGGAGGGGTGTGGGGTAACAGCATCGGGTTGGAGTGTGATAAATGTGAGGTATTGGAGGTGTGTGGGTAAAAGCATTGGGGTAGGGGTGAGATAAATGTGAAGTAGGAGGGGTGTGGGGTAACAGCATCGGGGTAGGGGTGTCAGCCTGTCTATTTGGGCACTTACAGTGGTATTCAATTCTTTCCGCCCCCTTCCACACCCGTTCTGTTTCTGCTGACGGGTGTAGTATCCTAATTTCAGCTCACTACCCCTGGAGTAGCGAGGCACCGAACCCTTCACGCAGTTAAACAAAAAAGGTTACAAAGATTATTGAGCATATTTTAAAAGCACACACAGAATACAGCAATCTCAGCAAATGAAAAGAAATAAAAAAAATACAGAAACCTAACTCACTTACTCAAACGAACTAAGGTGGTTCTGTTTGTGGGGGAGTTTCACAGAATAACTCAGGTCATCTCCAACATATTGTTGAGTCCCCAAGAGATGCACTTTGTGTCCCAGTGCGAGAGACAGATATAGTACTCAGCTTCATCAGCCCCTTCCTTTGGGATTTTTTAACTACTTCCCTGCTGGACACAAAACATACACCATTTTTACATACTTGGTGCTTGGCAACAGGCAAGGGGGAGGGGGTGTAGCCCAAAGGCTGAATTTCTTTCAAATATCTTCCTTTTCTAGGAAAGGTTATTGAGAAAGTGGTTTCAAATCAACTGGAAACCCGCCTGACAACCCATGATATCTATGATCCATTCCAATCAGGATTCAGGAGAAGACATAGCACTGAAACAGCCCTGGTGTGTGTGTTAAATGATCTTCAGAGGTGACTGTTCAATATTAATCCTTCTGGATCTCTCTGCAGCATTTGATACCGTGGACCATGGGCTTCTGATTGAGCGACTGATACATTTTTGTGGACTGGATGGCACTGTCCTAAGCTGGTTAAAATCATTTCTCACAAGCAGGTTACAGAGAGTATCGTCTGGAGTATACTCATCACCATCAGTGCCATTGCCATGTGGTGTCCCACAAGGTTCTATACTATCTCCCATGCTTTTTGCAGTATACATGCTACCACTGTGTGAAATAATCAGGCGCCATGGCCTGGTCTACCACTGCTATGCCGATGATACACAACTGTACTTGTGTTTTGCTCCGGGCACTGATAACCCAATAGCAACCCTAAATGGCTGTCTAGCTGAACTCCAGGAGTGGATGAGTGCCAGTTGGCTGCGACTGAACCCAGATAAAACAGAGGTCCTTATGACAGGACTGCAACATCAAAGGACAAGACTGCAGCATAGCCAACCAACTGGACTTACACTCGGGGATTCAGAATTACAAACCACTGATCGTGTGCAGAATCTTGGTGTTGTCCTGGATGGTGGCTTGACACTTAAAGATCAGATATCAGCCACAATCAAATCCTCATTCTTTCACCTGAGGAACATATCTAGAATCAAGCACTTAATTCCCTCAGATGATCTGCCAAAAGTCATCCATGCATTTGTATCATCTCGAATAGACTACTGTAATGCCCACTACCTTGGTCTCCCAGCAATAGAATTGCACCGCCTACAGCTGGTGCAAAACACAGCTGCCAGGTTGTTAACCAACCAGCCCCGTTCTAGCCACATAACACCCATCCTCTACTCCCTTCACTGGCTGCCTGTAAGATGGCGAATCATCTTCAAGATTGGCTTACTGAGTTTCAAAGCCCTACATGACCAGGGCCCAAGGTACCTGAAGCAGCTTCTGATCCCATACTGCCCCACTCGATTAACGCAGTCTGTAGATGAAGGACTTTTGGCAGTACCTAGAATCTCCTGTAATTCATCTGGGGGTCGAGCTTTTAGTCATGCGGCTCCGACTCTATGGAACTCACCTCCCCGCACAGTGCGAGAGGCCCCAACTATAGAATCCTTCAAAAGTAGACTCAAGACTTTCCTGTTTACTCAGCATCTCCATAATGTCCCTTTAGTATCTTCATGCTTCTGTATTTACTATTTTATGGAAAGCTGTTCTGTACTTCATTATTTCTGTACTATATTATGCTATGTATCTGTTAAGCGCCTGGAGTCCTATTGGAGAAAGAGCGCTATATAAGTAAAAATGGTATTATTAATAAACCTGATTGCTATGGGCGCGATATGCGTGATAACGGGGATCACTTTAGAAAGGAGATTGGGCATGATATATCATATGAATACCGCCCTTAAAATGCAATGGGTGACCGATCAGAGCAACCCATTACTTTATTTCTACAGATATAATCCAGAACTTCCCTCACATCATTCCCTGCCCTAACGGCACGTACAGGCTATAATCCCAGTAGGTTTTTGTGGTGTGGGAGGAAACCAGGGCACTGGGAGGAAACACACGCAAACATTGAGAGGACATACAAACTCTGCACAGATAAGGCCTCGGTTGGGAACTGAATTAATGACCTCAGTGCTCTGAGGCAGCAGTGCTAACCACTATGGCACCATGCTGCCTTATATAAATGTGATACTGCTGACTCTCCTCTAAGGGTATATTTACTAAAAGGAGAAAACTCCATCTGCTTAAGTGCCTATCTATTAAATCCCCATAGCCTGTATATACATGGGGATGCCTATTGAAGAAAGATTAGGCATTCCAAGTATTGTCTTAAAAAATAAAAACCCGTGCTTAAAATCGAAGCAATCTGACTATATTGCTTAGAAGTTAAGCACGGATCTCTGGTGTGTATGCCCCCCAGCGATAGCGATGCGCGGCCCCGCCCATCGCTATCGCCGGTGCTAGATTGAGCCAGGCTCAATCTAGCCGGTCGCTCACTTCAGCGCTGTGTGTAGTGAGCGGCTCCCCCACCCCCTCGTTCAGCACACATCGCGCCGAGTCAGTGGCGTCAGAAGGTGGGAGCGGGGGTGCGGCCCGTACCCGGGTGTCCCCCTCGGAAGGGGTGACACCAGTGTCGGACTGGGGCATGAAGGCATACCTCCCAACTGTCCCGATTTTCGTGGGACATTCACGTTTTTGGGGGGCTGTCCCACCCGCGGGCCGCAGTGTCCCGCGGTGGGGGGGGGTCAATTGGGAGACTCTGCACTTGCTGCCCTGCTTAGCAGAGAAGCGGTGAATAGACGCTGTGCGCATGCGCACAGCGTCTATTCACTGTAGTCAGAGGGAGAGGGGGCATGCCAGCGGCTCACAGAGCGCTGGGCATGCCCCCTCAGCGACAAAAATGGATGCGTGGCTCGCGATTGCAGGTCCTCCCGCGAAGCCATGCCCCTTTTTCTTAGGCCACGCTCCTTTTTCGGGAGCGCGCGCGGCTTAGCCGCGCGTGTGTCCCTCTTTATATAAATGAAAAGTTGGGAGGTATGTGAAGGGCCCACCGGGGTAATGCAGTTATAGGGGCCCATACTTAGGGGTGTGGCCAGCCTACAAAGTGGGTGTGACCAGCCTCCACAGAGGCTTGAAATACACAATAGTTTAGTGCAGTGTAATGCAACATATGTACCATGTATAATACAAGTGCACAGTCTGGAACCTGATCCCTAGAGGAAGGAGTGGGCACTCAGGCAGTGGGGCCTACCGGTGGTTTCCCTGGTACCCCTGTGGGCCAGTCCGACCCTGGGTGACACCAAGGTGCCAGCTCTTCTGCAGTGAGAGGAGCCGTGTGCTGCAGTAAGATAATCTCCTGCAGCACTCGGCTCCTGTCACAAATAAGAGCTGGCACTGCACGCTGAGCAGTCTCCGGGGGTAGCTGGACATGCCCCCGGAGCAAAGGAGAAAACACCTGCGAGGCCACGCCCCCTTTTCGGGCGGCCTGAGCAGGGGGGTGGTGTAATAGTACAGAGTGCGCTTAGGGTGTCACCACACCCGGTGACGCCTCTGCGCTGAGTGCTGAGCGGTGGGAGAGATGTGTGCTGAGCGGTCTGTGATAGATCGCTCAGCACACATCTCTAGGTGTGTACCCCCCTTAAGTGTCCTTAGAGATGATGCCACCCTGCCCCCCAGGCCAGCCGGCCCCTGGTTACCCACACTCCATCATCATCATTAACCTGTCGAGTCACAGTACACTACACAATGTGGCCTTCCGCCTAAGATGTTGCAGTTCACTTTTCATTTGGTAAAGTGACGATTATCCTTCACTTGTTCTCAGAGTGAGAAACCAGAGGCCTGCCGGATTATGTTGTCTGCCGGCCGAGCGGCTTATCACTGATGGGCACCTTTCATGTCTTTGTTTTGGAGGAAAAAAAACAATTAGTAAATGTATGCAGGTGAAAGAATCCGATGAATGGCCCAATAATCTTTACTGCGCCCAGTAAGTGGTGGAAAATGCTGATTTGTTTATTTCCAGTGCAGCTTTCACAGATGAAGAGATTGCTCGGGAAGCTTTTCACATAATTACTGGGCGCTGGAATTACGGCTGGAAACGCGGCGGAGCTGGGAAATTTAACTCTTTGCTGCTGGGGAACCAAATCTGGAATATGTGGGGGCCGCCTTATCTCTACAGCAAATGCTGCGTCACACGCACAACTTTTTTTTATTTCGCAATAAACCATTTAATTTTGTGGAAGGTTTTTTTGGGATTTTTTTTTTTTTACTTTCTTAGGCCCGCCCATCTATTGTTTTCTGTGTAAACAAATCTCCTCTGGAATGGGTAAGATATAAATTGAATTCTGCATAATCAGAAAAAGCATTTCCAGCTCCTGGCAGCCCGCTGGAATCTGATCTTATCATAACTGGACAACAGCGTCTGCAAAATCCAAATATTCCTTTTCCAAGCAGCCGTGTAACCACTTCCAGCTGTTGTTTTTCTCTGCAGTATCTCTGGGTTCCCGGTGAGGCGGAGGATAGTGCCTGGAGCTGCCATCTCCCCTCTTCTTCTTCTTCCTAATCAGAGATAGTTTTAGAGTTGGTCCAGACTGGGCCACCATGTGTGAGAACCATGACAATGGGAATAATTCGGAGTTGATCGTAGATGTGCTAAATTTAGCACATGTACGATCATTTACTCTGACATGCGGGGGGGGACACCCAGCACAGGGCTAGTCCGCCACGCATGTCAGGCCCTAACCCCCTCCCCCCACCGCACAGGGACAAAAGCATTGCACGGCAGCGATGCTTTTATACCTGGCGAGTAGCTCCCTACCTGCGCAGCTCCTGCACTCTGACATCACGCAGCCGCCGCGGCCCGCCCCCCTCAACGGTCCGGACACGCCCCTATTGTCCGGACCGCACCCGTCGCCACACTGCACCAATCTGTGACCCTCGCCACACTGCACCAGCCTGTTACCCTCGCCACACTGCACCAGCCTGTTACCCTCGCCACACTGCACCAGCCTGTGACCCTCGTCACACTGCACCAGCCTGTGACCCTCACCACACTGCACCAGCTTGTGACCCTCACCACACTGCGCCAGCCTGTGACCCTCACCACACTGCACCAGCCTGTGACCCTCACACACTGCAACAGCCTGTAACCCTCGCCACACTGCACCAGCCTGTGACCCTCGTCACACTGCACCAGCCTGTGACCCTCACCACACTGCACCAGCCTGTGACCCTCACCACACAGCGCCAGCCTGTGACCCTCACCACACTGCACCAGCCTGTGACCCTCACACACTGCAACAGCCTGTAACCCTCGCCAGACTGCACCAGCCTGTGACCCTTGCCACACTGCACCAGCCTGTGACCCTCGCCACACTGCACCAGCCTGTGACCCTCGCCACACTGCGCCAGCCTGTGACCCTCACCACGCTGCGCCAGCCTGTGACCCTCACCACACTGCACCAGCCTATGGCCCTCACCACACTGCACCAGCCTGTGACCCTCATACACTGCAACAGCCTGTTACCCTCGCCAGACTGCACCAGCCTGTGACCCTCACACACTGCATCAGCCTGTGACCCTCGCCACACTACACCAGCCTGTGACCCTCATACACTGCAACAGCCTGTTACCCTCGCCAGACTGCACCAGCCTGTGACCCTCACACACTGCATCAGCCTGTGACCCTCGCCACACTACACCAGCCTGTGACCCTCGCCACACTGCAGCAGCCTGTGACCCTCACCACACTGCACCAGCCTGTGACCGTCGCCACACTGCACCAGCCTGTGACACTCGCCACACTGCACCAGCCTGTGACCCTCACCACACTGCGCCAGCCTGTGACCCTCACCACACTGCGCCAGCCTGTGACCCTCACCACACTGCGCCAGCCTGTGACCCTCACCACACTGCGCCAGCCTGTGACCCTCACCACACTGTGCCAGCCTGTGACCCTCACCACACTGTGCCAGCCTGTGACCTCACACACTGCACCAGCCTGTGACCCTCACCACACTGCGCCAGCCTGTGACCCTCATACACTGCACCAGCCTGTGACCATCACACACTGCACCAGCCTGTGACCCTCACCACACTGCACCAGCCTGTGACCCTCACACACTGCACCGGCCTGTGACCCTCACCACACTGCACCAGCCTGTGACCCTCACCACACTGCACCAGCCTGTGACCCTCACACACTGCACCGGCCTGTGACCCTCACCACACTGCACCAGCCTGTGACCCTCATACACTGCACCAGCCTGTGACCATCACCACACTGCACCAGCCTGTGACCCTCACCACACTGCACCAGCCTGTGACCCTCACCACACTGCACCAGCCTGTGACCCTCACCACACTGCACCAGCCTGTGACCCTCACCACACTGCACCAGCCTGTGACCATCACACACTGCACCGGCCTGTGACCCTCACCACACTGCACCAGCCTGTGACCCTCACCACACTGCACCAGCCTGTGACCCTCACCACACTGTGCCAGCCTGTGACCCTCACCACACTGCACCGGCCTGTGACCCTCACCACACTGCACCAGCCTGTGACCCTCACCACACTGCACCAGCCTGTGACCCTCACCACACTGTGCCAGCCTGTGACCCTCACCACAGTGTGTCAGCCTGTGACCCTCACACACTGCACCAGCCTGTAACCCTCGCCACACTGTGCCAGCCTGTGACCCTCGCCACACTGCACCAGCCTGTGACCCTCACCACACTGCACCAGCCTGTGACCCTCACCACACTGCACCAGCCTGTGATCCTCATCAAATAGCAAGTACAGAACAGTGAAAAAATGGAATGTTACGGACAGATATTCACACTATGAGGCAGGGAACGTGTGGGGATAAAAATAATTCCTGACTTCAATTACTTCAACAGCTCATTACACTGGCACAGAAACCAACGTTCCTCAGGTAACACAGGAATAGACATTTCATAGAGATTTGTGGATCACACAAAGCCCCCATTCCTGTCATCTGCAGTGGTGCCAGTCCACCATCTGCTCCAAAACTTCACCCGGAATATGCCACTAGTCACCAACTACAGATACAGTAGCACACTAGCGATTTGTTACTGTAACGACTACTGCCATGTTAATGTTACTACATAAAGATGAAGAAATTGTTATAAGAATTTACCCTCATATTTACTAAATATTCCTTATGGGATGATGTCGTTTCCCACACTTGAGTCCTTTAAAAATTAAATAGCGTTCCATATTAAAGCTTTTATCTACAGTAACTCCATAGAGAAACTGCTAGTGTTCAGTCAGGAGAGAAAATCATTAATCGTCTTCTGGGTTCTACCAGGAGAGCGGGAATCTGGCCGTGATTCAGTTAAGGAAGGAAAACAATTTATTTACATATAAATAGTCCTGTAATCCAGGTGGGGACTGGCAGGCGGAGAGGACAGGGCGGCTGACAGGGCTCCTGGCTGATGTGTAATAGGGGAATACAGGCTTCCGGGACAATCTCCTCCACAGTCTGATCATTCCTGTCTTATCTGAAGAGTCCACTTGAAAGGATCTAGATATGTAGCTAAAGCTTAGAGAACAAGTGATCACTTTACCGTGAATACCGGCGGGATTAGCGGTGTCTGCACCGTGGAAGTGCAAGAGCGGGTGTACGGAAATGGCAAGGAATTATTTGCCGATATGGAGTTCCCTTGACAACCGCCGAGATTCAGTGACAAAGGCGTCCACAGGAATTAAGTTTGAGTATTTAAGTATTAAATAATGTGCACAACATATCACTATGTATCTGTCGGGGGGGTGATGGGACAGAGCAATGTTCTGCAGATCTCTAAAGAAGTCAGTATTGTAATTGTCTGTAGAATATACAGTATCAGTCTGTGGGTGGGATGTATTAACATACAACGCCGCCCCTCGCAATGCGATGACGAAGGCCCCCCGCGGTACCGGTGAGGTGGTCTGTGGGGTTCTCTGTCACCTCCCTGGGCTCGCCTTCTCCTCAGCTGCTGGGAACAAAGCAGTAGGCTGTCCCCCGCACCTCCTCCTCCCCCCCTGCAGCTGGAAGGACCTCCAGCTGCGTTGCTACGGGAAGGAGGAGATTAACTTCCGGGTCCAGGCTGCCTGGAAGAAGGTATGCCGGGGTGGAGGGTGGTAGGTATCTGCGGCAGGAGGCGGCGGGTTGCAGCGGCCGGCGATAATAAGCACATAGGCTTCTATAGGTTATCGCTATCCAAGGATGGCAATACTCTGGGAGATGAAAACCCGGCGGCCGAGTCTTAGTACATTTGAAAATGCTGTAAAATTCCTGAAAACGGGGGTTTTACCGCATTTTTCCCTTAGTACATCCCACCCTGTATCTGTTAGGGGGGTTTAAATACTACAGTGCACTGTTCTGCAGATTACTAGAGAGGTCAGAAATGAAATAATCTGCATCAGAGCCGAAACTAAGGGGGGGCTAGGGGGGCATGTGACCTGGGCGCCAGACTGGAGAGGGCGCCGAGACTGTCACTTTAATTCCCTTCTAACGCCCCCTCCCTATGCGGCAGCGATAGCATAGAGCCGGGCAGCTTGAGCTCCAGACTTTGCAAGCTCCCGGCCGTCTAGCCAGCAGGCACACGCACCGCATCGCAGAGAAGACACTGAAATTAAACTACATCTCCCAGCAGCACTTGCTGCCGGGAGCTGTACTTTACTTTCAGTTTCATCTCTGCAGCGTGCAGAGCCGCATTAAGAGGGGGCACAGGGGAGAAATTACTCCCCCCTCCCCCTAACCCCACTGTTAGTGCCTTTAATCATTGCAGCCACTGCTGCAGTGAACATGAAATTCCGAAAAGGGGGCGGGGCTAAACGGCACTGTACACACAGTGCCATGCCAGCCAGCAACATGGGAAAGAGGAGAGGAAGAGCAGCACAGCCTAAACAGTGAGTACTCAGGGAAGGGGCACTGTATGTTTCTGTGACTGCTATATGTGTGTATGAATGTGTGCATGTGTGTGATTGTGTGTGACTACATATGTATGGGTGTGGTATGCGTGACCGGGCATACCGACGCTGGTATCCCGGGAGCGGAATGCCGTCGGGGGGGGGGGGTGGCGAGCACAGCAAGCCCCTTTGCGGGCTCGCTGCGCTCGCCACGCTGGGGTGGGAGTGGTCCCTGTTGGTCGGCATGACGACCGTCGGGATTGTGAGGGGGCGGGATATAGGGGGAAGTATTGTGACCGGCAGTCACATAACTACATCCCATCTGTATGTGTGCTTGTGTGTCACTGTATACATATGTGTCAGTATACATGTGTGTACAGGTGTGTGATTATATATATGTATGTATGTATGTGAGTGAATGTATGTGTGCGTGACAGTATGTATTTTGTATTGGTGTGTGATTTTATGTATGTATTAATATATGGGTTATTATTTTCCTTTCCTCCTTCATCCGTAGCCCAAAATAAAAAGTATAAAAATTAGAGATGAGCGGGTTCGGTTTCTCTGAATCCGAACCCGCCAGAACTTCATGGTTTTTTTCACGGGTCCGAGCGACTCGGATCTTCCCGCCTTGCTCGGTTAACCCGAGCGCGCCCGAACGTCATCATGACGCTGTCGGATTCTCGCGAGGCTCGGATTCTATCGCGAGACTCGGATTCTATATAAGGAGCCGCGCGTCGCCGCCATTTTCACACGTGCATTGAGATTGATAGGGAGAGGACGTGGCTGGCGTCCTCTCCGTTTAGACACTTGATTTACTAATTTTGGGGAGCATTAGGAGTACTCAGTAGTGTACAGTGCAGAGTTTTGCTGATAGTGACCAGTGACCACCACTTTTATTTATAATCCGTTCTCTGCCTGAAAAAAGCGATACACAGCACACAGTGACTCAGTCATATACCATATCTGTGTGCACTGCTCAGGCTCAGGCCAGTGTGCTGCATCATCTATATATATTATATATCTGTCTGACTGCTCAGCTCACACAGCTTATAATTGTGGGGGAGACTGGGGAGCACTACTGCAGTGCCAGTTATAGGTTATAGCAGGAGCCAGGAGTACATAATATTATATTAAAATTAAACAGTGCACACTTTTGCTGCAGGAGTGCCACTGCCAGTGTGACTAGTGACCAGTGACCTGACCACCAGTATATAATATTAGTAGTATACTATCTCTTTATCAACCAGTCTATATTAGCAGCAGACACAGTACAGTGCGGTAGTTCACGGCTGTGGCTACCTCTGTGTCGGCACTCGGCAGCCCGTCCATAATTGTATATACCAGTGACCTAACCGTGGTTTTTTTTTCTTTCTTTATACATACATACTAGTTACGAGTATACTATCTCTTTATCAACCAGTCTATATATTAGCAGCAGACACAGTACAGTGCGGTAGTTCACGGCTGTGGCTACCTCTGTGTCGGCACTCGGCAGCCCGTCCATAATTGTATATACCACCTAACCGTGTTTTTTTTTTCTTTCTTTATACATACATACTAGTTACGAGTATACTATCTCTTTATCAACCAGTCTATATATTAGCAGCAGACACAGTACAGTGCGGTAGTTCACGGCTGTGGCTACCTCTGTGTCGGCACTCGGCAGCCCGTCCATAATTGTATATACCACCTAACCGTGGTTTTTTTTTCTTTCTTTATACATACATACTAGTTACGAGTATACTATCTCTTTATCAACCAGTCTATATATTAGCAGCAGACACAGTACAGTGCGGTAGTTCACGGCTGTGGCTACCTCTGTGTCGGCACTCGGCAGCCCGTCCATAATTGTATATACCACCTAACCGTGGTTTTTTTTTCTTTCTTTATACATACATACTAGTTACGAGTATACTATCTCTTTATCAACCAGTCTATATATTAGCAGCAGACACAGTACAGTGCGGTAGTTCACGGCTGTGGCTACCTCTGTGTCGGCACTCGGCAGCCCGTCCATAATTGTATATACCAGTGACCTAACCGTGGTTTTTTTTTCTTTCTTTATACATACATACTAGTTACGAGTATACTATCTCTTTATCAACCAGTCTATATATTAGCAGCAGACACAGTACAGTGCGGTAGTTCACGGCTGTGGCTACCTCTGTGTCGGCACTCGGCAGCCCGTCCATAATTGTATATACCAGTGACCTAACCGTGGTTTTTTTTTCTTTCTTTATACATACATACTAGTTACGAGTATACTATCTCTTTATCAACCAGTCTATATATTAGCAGCAGACACAGTACAGTGCGGTAGTTCACGGCTGTGGCTACCTCTGTGTCGGCACTCGGCAGCCCGTCCATAATTGTATATACCACCTAACCGTGGTTTTTTTTTCTTTCTTTATACATACATACTAGTTACGAGTATACTATCTCTTTATCAACCAGTCTATATATTAGCAGCAGACACAGTACAGTGCGGTAGTTCACGGCTGTGGCTACCTCTGTGTCGGCACTCGGCAGCCCGTCCATAATTGTATATACCACCTAACCGTGGTTTTTTTTTCTTTCTTTATACATACATACTAGTTACGAGTATACTATCTCTTTATCAACCAGTCTATATATTAGCAGCAGACACAGTACAGTGCGGTAGTTCACGGCTGTGGCTACCTCTGTGTCGGCACTCGGCAGCCCGTCCATAATTGTATATACCACCTAACCGTGGTTTTTTTTTCTTTCTTTATACATACATACTAGTTACGAGTATACTATCTCTTTATCAACCAGTCTATATATTAGCAGCAGACACAGTACAGTGCGGTAGTTCACGGCTGTGGCTACCTCTGTGTCGGCACTCGGCAGCCCGTCCATAATTGTATATACCACCTAACCGTGGTTTTTTTTTCTTTCTTTATACATACATACTAGTTACGAGTATACTATCTCTTTATCAACCAGTCTATATATTAGCAGCAGACACAGTACAGTGCGGTAGTTCACGGCTGTGGCTACCTCTGTGTCGGCACTCGGCAGCCCGTCCATAATTGTATACTAGTATCCAATCCATCCATCTCCATTGTTTACCTGAGGTGCCTTTTAGTTGTGCCTATTAAAATATGGAGAACAAAAATGTTGAGGTTCCAAAATTAGGGAAAGATCAAGATCCACTTCCACCTCGTGCTGAAGCTGCTGCCACTAGTCATGGCCGAGACGATGAAATGCCCGGTGTTTGTGTCGGCCACTAGGGTCGCTAATCTTACTCACACAGCTACCTCATTGCGCCTCTTTTTTTCTTTGCGTCATGTGCTGTTTGGGGAGGGTTTTTTGGAAGGGACATCCTGCGTGACACTGCAGTGCCACTCCTAGATGGGCCCGGTGTTTGTGTCGGCCACTAGGGTCGCTAATCTTACTCACACAGTCAGCTACCTCATTGCGCCTCTTTTTTTCTTTGCGTCATGTGCTGTTTGGGGAGGGTTTTTTGGAAGGGACATCCTGCGTGACACTGCAGTGCCACTCCTAGATGGGCCCGGTGTTTGTGTCGGCCACTAGGGTCGCTTATCTTACTCACACAGCGACCTCGGTGCAAATTTTAGGACTAAAAATAATATTGTGAGGTGTGAGGTATTCAGAATAGACTGAAAATGAGTGTAAATTATGGTTTTTGAGGTTAATAATACTTTGGGATCAAAATGACCCCCAAATTCTATGATTTAAGCTGTTTTTTAGTGTTTTTGGAAAAAAACACCCGAATCCAAAACACACCCGAATCCGACAAAAAAAATTCGGTGAGGTTTTGCCAAAACGCGTTCGAACCCAAAACACGGCCGCGGAACCGAACCCAAAACCAAAACACAAAACCCGAAAAATTTCAGGCGCTCATCTCTAATAAAAATGCCTAGCTATACCCTTTGCCCTTATGAAGTTGAGATTATATATATATATATATATATATATATATATATAGATAGATAGAATATACACATTGTGTAACCGTAATTCATACTGCACTCCCAGTGCAGTATGAATTACTTCGCTGGTGCCCTCACAGGTGTAAGTAGATACAGAAGCAAAAGGTGCGGCACTGAAGCTGATTCTCTGTAATTAAGAGACACACACGGTCCTGCGTTTCAAATGCCGCACCTTCAGTGCCGCACCTTTTGCTACTATATATATACACACACACACACACACACACACACACACACACACACACTTGAATGCGGGGGGGGGGGGGGGAGGGGGGTTCTAAGTTAATGGCTCGCCCCGGGTGCCAGAACTCCTAGTTTCGGCCCTGATCTGCATTATATCACTATGTATCTGTCAGGGGGTAGATAGGATGGAGCAATGTTCTGCAGGTGTCTAGAGACATTAAATGTAATAATCTGCAGACTACATCATTACATTGCTTTTAGGGGGTAGATGGGATAGAGCAATGTTTTACAGATCACTAGAGAGGTCAGTAATGTAGTAATAATCTGCAGAATATATCACTACTGTATGTAGCAGTCATGGGGTAGATGGGACAAAGCAATGTTCTGCAGATCACTAAGGAGGTCAGTAATGTGATAATCTGCAGAATATATTACTATATTATGTACTGTATCTGTCGGGTTAGACAGGACAGAGCAATGTTCTGCAGATTACTAGCGAGGTCAGTAATGAAATGATCTGCAGTATATCACTATGTAGCGGTCAGGGGTTAGACGGGACAGAGCAATGTTCTGCAGATCACTAAGGAGGCCAGTAATGTGATAATCTGCAGAATATATCACTACGTAGCTATCAGGGTGTAGATGTCTACAGAATATATCCCTGTATGCAGCCAAACAAAAAAAAAAAAACAACAACAACATTCGAGTGATCCAGGAATCCAACTTGAATAACCCGTATAACGGGGCAGTGTGACCAGTCTGACCCGGGTCATCCAACCAGGGGGTAAATTTACTAAGATGGGAGTTCTATTTAATATAGGATATTGCCCATAGCATCCAATCAGATTCCAGGTATTATGTTCTAGAAGGTGCTAGATAAATGAGAAGTAGAATCTGATTGGTTGCTTTGGGCAACATCCCATCTTAAATAGAACTCCCATCTTAGTAAATTTACCCCCAGGGGATGCAGATGATGCAGAGAACCCATACTGTACTTATCTACTACTGAAGTTTCCTCTCTGGGAGAAGCCTGTAGAGGAAACGCTGCTCGCCAGTCCGGGCAGTGGAACCTGGCTGTCATGTCACTAGGCCTCGGCCCAAAGTGTCACGATTCGGGGGCAGTGGGAAGGGGTGCAGGGCTAAATGATGCTAATTCGCAATTCACTGTGCAACTTCAACTTCCTGCATGCTACACTAGGAATGGGTGGGATGTGGGAGATTCGACCATTTCCGTGGGTGCAAGGGACTACCCGAAAAACCTGGAATCTCCTGCAACTTGCGAGAGAATAGGAAAGCATGACGTAACGTAACGTAATGACGTAATGTAACCCTGGCCCTAACTATGGTGCAAGCGGGTCCTTCCTGATTTGTCTCCTGCCGGGGATCTAGACTAGACCAATCCAAAATTCAGGTATTGTACTCAATCTCATCTATAATCCATGGGATTGCTTCCATATAAATTTAACCCTGACATTCGTCACATGGCCACCCTGTCACTGGTTTGTGCAGTCTGAGACACATCTGACACTCACCTTCCTGTCCGCTGCTGTAAGATGTAAGAGCAGGGAATGGGTACACCCTCTCAGAAGGGGTGACACCACAATCCGAGTATGCGGTGGTACCGCCTAGGGGGCCAATGCTCCGTGGCATGCTGGAATGCAGCATGCCACAGAGCAGATTACATTGCAGAAATGCATCATTTATGTACGCTAGGGTTTATAATATGGTGAATACGGCAGCCATCTGAAATAGAACTGAGCAAAGAACCCCAACTCTCCACATCATGACCCCTAATTAAATAGCAGTGTACTACCGGTGTTACCTATAAATCTGTAATGTCGGCGGAGCGGTAATAACTTTAATATAGGTCTTAGCATCAGCCGCCTTACGATTATCCCCCCACTGAACAGACTATTATGGTTGGCTGGTTCCGCACATGGTATTATATGATCACGTTCGTATTCTATCTGCAGAGCTGGAAGTCATAAGGAATGGCTGTTAATAAAATGAGGTGCCAGAGATCAAATACCAGCCGATGTATCTTTCATTTACTGCCCTATATTAACCCTGGCACCTCTTTACAGCTTTTCTGGAGAAAGGGCTTCTAGCAGCCTTAAAAACACAATAATGTTAAACAAAAGGAATGTCACATTGTGATCTCATCCTGGCAGCCTGCAGCGCCGGCCTGTTCTGAGGGAGGCTAAATCCAGGCCGCGCGGCTCTTGGGAGGAAGCCAAGTTTTCAGAATTCCATTTTTCTCTTCTCCCGTCAGGCGAGCAGACGTTCTGTAACACCCTGATTTCCAGAGGAGAAACTTCCTGGTCCTGACTCCCCTTCTCTCAGCTCTGAAAGATGACGGAGAGACGCGAGAGACGCACAACGTGACAGATCAGAGGGGGAGCTGCGCCGGGTTACAGGCTGCGCTCCTTACTGTAATCTAATAAATACAGAGAATAAAGACCAGTTGTTGACTGGAAAAAACGTGAAGAGAAGAAAAAGAAAGGAAAAGTGAAAACTTTAGAGACTTTCATTGCTGTTGTGTTTACCAGGATGTGTCACACAGTGGTTATAGTGGTGGGTTATGTGTTACAGGGCCCCGTCACAAGATACACACATTAAAACCTAACAGCGTCATACTGGATGTACGCCTTTATTATGTGGTTAACCCCACAAGGCCTCCTATATAAGTCTCTCTGTTGACAAGTCTATTATTGAGTGTCTGTTGCGTCCCTATGTATCTCGTTCCTGTGTCACGTTATGGGTCTGTGTTTCCCGCATAAGATTTCACAACAAAACATTATTTCTCTGACGTCCTAGTGGATGCTGGGACTCCGTAAGGACCATGGGGAATAGCGGCTCCGCAGGAGACAGGGCACAATAATAAAAGCTTAAGGATCAGGTGGTGTGCACTGGCTCCTCCCCCCATGACCCTCCTCCAAGCCTCAGTTAGATTTTTGTGCCCGGCCGAGAAGGGTGCAATCTAGGTGGCTCTCCTGAGCTGCTTAGAATAAAAGTTTAGTTTAGGTTTTTTATTTTCAGTGAGTCCTGCTGGCAACAGGCTCACTGCATCGTGGGACTAAGGGGAGAAGAAGCGAACTCACCTGCGTGCAGAGTGGATTGGGCTTCTTAGGCTACTGGACATTAGCTCCAGAGGGACGATCACAGGTACAGCCTGGATGGGTCACCGGAGCCGCGCCGCCGTCCCCCTTACAGAGCCAGAAAAGACGAAGAGGTCCGGTGAAATCGGCGGCAGAAGACATCCTGTCTTCAGACTAAGGTAGCGCACAGCACCGCAGCTGTGCGCCATTGCTCTCAGCACACTTCACACTCCGGTCACTGAGGGTGCAGGGCGCTGGGGGGGGAGCGCCCTGAGACGCAATATAACAGAATATACCTTAGGTGGCAAAAAGAATACATCACATATAGCTCCTGGGCTATATGGATGTATTTTAACCCCTGCCATTTTTACACAAAAAAGCGGGAGATAAGGACGTCGTGAAGGGGCGGAGCCTATCTCCTCAGCACACAAGCGCCATTTTCCCTCACAGCTCCGCTGGAAGGACGGCTCCCTGACTCTCCCCTGCAGTCCTGCTTCAGAATCAGGGTAAAAAAGAGAAGGGGGGGCACTTTTGGCAGCAAATAACGATATAAACAGCAGCTATAAGGGAGTAACACTTATATAAGGTTATCCCTGTATATATATATAGCGCTGGGTGTGTGCTGGCAGACTCTCCCTCTGTCTCTCCAAAGGGCTAAGTGGGGTCCTGTCCTCTATCAGAGCATTCCCGGTGTGTGTGCTGTGTGTCGGTACGCGTGTGTCGACATGTATGAGGAGGAAAATGATGTGGAGGCGGAGCAGTTGCCTGTGTTAGTGATGTCACCCCCTAGGGAGTCGACACCTGACTGGATGATTGTATTGAAACAATTAAGTGATAATGTCAGCACTTTGCAAAAAACTGTTGACGACATGAGACAGCCGGCAAATCAATTAGTGCCTGTCCAGGTGTCTCAGACACCGTCAGGGGCCCTAAAACGCCCGTTACCTCAGTGGGTCGACACAGACCCAGACACAGATACTGAGTCTAGTGTCGACGGTGACGAGACAAACGTAATGTCCAGTAGGGCCACACGTTACATGATCACGGCAATGAAGGAGGCATTGAACATTTCTGACACTACAAATACCACAAAAAAGGGTATTATGTGGGGTGTGAAAAAACTACCAATAGTTTTTCCTGAGTCAGATGAATTAAATGAGGTGTGTGATAAAGCGTGGGTTTCCCCCGATAAAAAACTGCTAATTTCTAATAAATTATTAGCACTATATCCTTTCCCGCCAGAGGTTAGGGCGCGTTGGGAAACACCCCCTAGGGTAGATAAGGCGCTCACACGTTTATCAAAACAAGTAGCGTTACCGTCTCCTGATACGGCCACCCTCAAAGAACCAGCTGATAGAAGGCTGGAAAATATCCTAAAAAGTATATACACACATACTGGTGTTATACTGCGACCAGCAATCGCCTCAGCCTGGATGTGCAGTGCTGGAGTCGCATGGTCGGATTCCCTGACTGAGAATATTGATACCCTGGATAGGGACAATATTTTGTTAACTATAGAACATTTAAAGGATGCATTGCTATATATGCGTGATGCACAGAGGGATATTTGCACCCTGGCATCAAGAGTAAGTGCTATGTCCATCTCTGCCAGAAGAGCATTATGGACGCGACAGTGGTCAGGGGATGCGGATTCCAAACGGCACATGGAAGTATTGCCGTATAAAGGGGAGGAGTTATTTGGGGCTGGTCTATCGGACCTGGTGGCCACGGCAACGGCTGGAAAATCCACCTTTTTACCCCAGGTCACTTCACATCAGCAGAAAAAGACACCGTCTTTTCAAACTCAGTCCTTTCGTTCCCATAAGTACAAGCGAGCAAAAGGCCACTCTTTTCTGCCCCGGGGCAGAGGAAGAGGAAAAAGACTGCACCATGCAGCCGCTTCCCAGGAGCAGAAGCCCTCCCCTGCTTCTGCCAAGTCTTCAGCGTGACGCTGGGGCTTTACAAGCAGACTCAGACATGGTGGGGGCCCGTCTCAAGAATTTCAACGCGCAGTGGGCTCACTCGCAAGTGGATCCCTGGATTCTACAGGTAGTATCGCAGGGGTACAAACTGGAATTCGAGGCGTTTCCCCCTCGTCGGTTCCTGAAGTCTGCTTTACCAAAGTCTCCCTCTGACAGGGAGGCAGTTTTGGAAGCCATTCACAAGCTGTATTCCCAGCAGGTGATAATCAAGGTACCCCTCCTACAACAGGGAAAGGGGTATTATTCCACGCTGTTTGTGGTACCGAAGCCGGACGGCTCGGTGAGACCAATTTTAAATCTGAAATCCTTGAACACTTACATAAAAAGGTTCAAATTCAAGATGGAGTCACTCAGAGCAGTGATAGCGAACCTGGAAGAAGGGGACTATATGGTGTCTCTGGACATCAAAGATGCTTATCTCCACGTCCCAATATACCCTTCTCACCAAGGGTACCTCAGGTTTGTAGTACAAAACTGTCATTATCAGTTTCAGACGCTGCCGTTTGGATTGTCCACGGCACCTCGGGTCTTTACCAAGGTAATGGCCGAAATGATGATTCTTCTACGAAGAAAAGGCATCTTAATTATCCCTTACTTGGACGATCTCCTGATAAGGGCAAGGTCCAGGGAACAGTTAGAAGTCGGAGTGGCACTATCTCAGGTAGTGTTACGTCAGCACGGGTGGATTCTAAATATTCCAAAATCGCAGCTGATTCCAACGACACGTCTACTGTTCCTAGGAATGATTCTGGACACAGTCCAGAAGAAGGTGTTTCTCCCGGAGGAGAAGGCCAGGGAGTTATCCAAGCTAGTCAGGAACCTCCTAAAACCGGGCCAGGTCTCAGTGCATCAGTGCACGAGGGTCCTGGGAAAAATGGTGGCTTCTTACGAAGCGATTCCATTCGGAAGATTCCATGCAAGAACGTTTCAGTGGGATCTACTGGACAAATGGTCCGGATCGCATCTTCAGATGCATCAGCGGATAACCCTGTCGCCAAGGACAAGGGTGTCTCTCCTGTGGTGGCTGCAGAGTGCTCATCTACTAGAGGGCCGCAGATTTGGCATTCAGGATTGGATCCTGGTAACCACGGATGCCAGCCTGAGAGGCTGGGGAGCAGTCACACAGGGAAGGAATTTCCAGGGCTTGTGGTCAAGCATGGAAACATCTCTTCATATAAACATTCTGGAACTAAGGGCCATTTACAATGCCCTAAGTCAAGCAAAACCTCTGCTTCAGGGTCAGGCGGTGTTGATCCAATCGGACAACATCACGTCAGTCGCCCACGTAAACAGACAGGGCGGCACGAGAAGCAGGAGGGCAATGGCAGAAGCTGCAAGGATTCTTCGCTGGGCGGAAAATCATGTGATAGCACTGTCAGCAGTGTTCATTCCGGGAGTGGACAACTGGGAAGCAGACTTCCTCAGCAGACACGACCTTCACCCGGGAGAGTGGGGACTTCACCCAGAAGTCTTCCACCTGATTGTAAACCGTTGGGAAAAACCAAAGGTGGACATGATGGCGTCACGTCTAAACAAAAAACTGGACAGATATTGCGCCAGGTCAAGGGACCCTCAGGCAATAGCGGTGGACGCTCTGGTAACGCCGTGGGTGTACCAGTCAGTGTATGTGTTCCCTCCTCTGCCTCTCATACCAAAAGTACTGAGAATCATAAGAAGGAGAGGAGTAAGAACTATACTCGTGGTTCCGGATTGGCCAAGAAGGACTTGGTACCCGGAACTTCAAGAGATGCTCACGGACGAACCGTGGCCTCTACCTCTAAGAAAGGACCTGCTACTGCAGGGGCCTTGTCTGTTCCAAGACTTACCGCGGCTGCGTTTGACGGCATGGCGGTTGAACGCCGGATCCTGAAGGAAAAAGGCATTCCAGAAGAAGTCATCCCTACTCTGGTCAAAGCCAGGAAGGACGTAACCGCAAAACATTATCACCACATTTGGCGTAAATATGTTGCGTGGTGTGAGGCCAAGAAGGCCCCTACAGAGGAATTTCAACTGGGTCGTTTCCTTCATTTCCTGCAAACAGGACTGTCTATGGGCCTAAAATTAGGATCCATTAAGGTTCAAATTTCGTCCCTGTCGATTTTCTTCCAGAAAGAACTGGCTTCAGTACCTGAAGTTCAGACATTTGTAAAAGGGGTGCTGCACATACAGCCTCCTTTTGTGCCTCCAGTGGCACCTTGGGATCTCAATGTTGTGTTGAGTTTTCTAGGGTCACATTGGTTTGAACCACTTTCCACTGTGGACTTAAAATATCTCACATGGAAGGTGTCGATGCTGTTAGCCTTGGCTTCAGCCAGGCGTGTGTCAGAATTGGCGGCTTTATCATATAAAAGCCCTTACTTAATTTTTCATTCTGACAGGGCAGAATTGAGGACTCGTCCTCAATTTCTACCTAAGGTGGTTTCTGCATTTCACATGAACCAACCTATTGTGGTACCTGCGGCTACTAGGGACTTAGAGGATTCTAAGTTGCTTGACGTTGTCAGGGCCTTGAAAATATATGTTTCCAGGACGGCTGGAGTCAGAAAATCTGACTCGCTGTTTATCCTGTATGCACCCAACAAGCTGGGTGCTCCTGCTTCTAAGCAGACTATTGCTCGTTGGATTTGTAGTACAATTCAGCTTGCACATTCTGTGGCAGGATTGCCACAGCCAAAATCAGTAAAAGCCCATTCCACAAGGAAAGTGGGCTCATCTTGGGCGGCTGCCCGAGGGGTCTCGGCTTTACAACTTTGCCGAGCAGCTACTTGGTCAGGGGCAAACACGTTTGCTAAATTCTACAAATTTGATACCCTGGCTGAGGAGGACCTGGAGTTCTCTCATTCGGTGCTGCAGAGTCATCCGCACTCTCCCGCCCGTTTGGGAGCTTTGGTATAATCCCCATGGTCCTTACGGAGTCCCAGCATCCACTAGGACGTCAGAGAAAATAAGATTTTACTTACCGATAAATCTATTTCTCGTAGTCCGTAGTGGATGCTGGGCGCCCATCCCTAGTGCGGATTGTCTGCAATACTTGTATATAGTTATTGTTACAAAAATTCGGGTTATTATTGTTGTGAGCCATCTTTTCAGAGGCTCCTTTGCGTTTATCATACTGTTAACTGGGTTCAGATCACGAGTTGTACGGTGTGATTGGTGTGGCTGGTATGAGTCTTACCCGGGATTCAATATCCTTCCTTATTATGTACGCTCGTCCGGGCACAGTATCCTAACTGAGGCTTGGAGGAGGGTCATGGGGGGAGGAGCCAGTGCACACCACCTGATCCTTAAGCTTTTATTATTGTGCCCTGTCTCCTGCGGAGCCGCTATTCCCCATGGTCCTTACGGAGTCCCAGCATCCACTACGGACTACGAGAAATAGATTTATCGGTAAGTAAAATCTTATTTTTTTTTAAGAGGACAGACAAGTATATTATGTTGCAACTTGTACAGACGGTGTCACCCCGGCTATTGCACCCTAAATACTGTACTGCCCAATATACTGTAGTCTCCTGTCACTCATCCAGGCCTGTCACTCATCCAGTGTTTTACTGTCCTCATGATCAGGGCCAAACATAGAAATCTTAGGGCCCGGTACACTTATGTCTCCTCTTACTATATAAAGGGCTGATGTGGCCCTGAGAGCGTATACTCTGACCACCCAGATAGGATTGTACTTCTGTGAACTTCTTGCATGCTCTGATTTGCCCAAAACACATTTAGCAATGTACTTGTCTTTTTTGAAGACATACTGTATGAGCAATAAACAACTTGCCTTGAGACTCCGGCATCTGCAACCTGTGACTACCAGAGGAGCGCCAAATGCTCGTTAATTCTCCAGCTGTTCTGGAATAAGCCCAGTGTCTCCAAGCTGAAACCCTCTACCAGCTACTCAGTGTACACTAGTCCATAGTGAGGGACCAGTAGGAATTAGCCAAAACTAGCCAAGAGGTGGTGCAGCAAGCGTGACTGCAAAGTCCTATAAGAAGGTGCTCCTAAGTCCTGGTGGTAGGAGTCTGGGAGAAGTTGTTCCAGGTGCCAGTGTATGACTCCCGACCACTACACTGTGGGAAGGGTCAGTAATAGGTGGTTACTGAAAGTGAGAAGGAACCAGAGGCAGAACTCTGGGAGGCAACAGAGTCATCTGCCGCCAGGCTCCTGCTCGGAGAGGGGGCACCTCTCCTCCCATTCTGTGACACCATTGAATTAAGTTAATTGATAGCTGCCGCTATCTTTTCAGTGGCCGACTTCCTCAGTGGTGGAGTAACCACACTCAGGTTACTCAGGGACGAGTAGTCACCTTCTATTCTAACAGTGTCAAAAATCTCTTGGCAGACGGAAGTCATCCAGTCATGGTTGGGAACTTGGATGTTTCCATTATAAGATTTTTCCAATTTTTTTTTTAGCATTACAGTAAGGCCGCCATTTCGTGGGCGCGGTCCAGCCAACGCAGGCGTAGCCGGACCGAACGGGGGGCGGGCCACAGTGGCTGCGTGATGTCACACGCAGCCGCTGCGGGCCGTGGAGCGATAAGTAGCTCCCGGCCAGCGCACTAAAGCTACGCTAGTCGGGAGCTACTCTTGAAGTGCAAAGGCATCGCCGCTGTGTGATGCCTTTGCACTTCTGCGGGGGAGGGCCGGCACTGACATGCGGAGCGGGATAGCCCTGTGCTGGGCGTCCCCCCGCATGTCAATGTGAATGATCGCAGCTGTGCTAAATATAGCACAGCTACGATCATCTCGGAATGACCCCCCACATACAGTATCTGTTTCTAGATTGCAGCAGGCAATTAAAAAGATCTCACAAACACTGGAAATGCCGCAACTCATCTCACTGATTTCTGTGATTTCCACATGAGAGGAGGACCAAGCATGTTGGCCAGTTCTCCTGAAGCTTCGCACCTTCCTGATGTGACCTGGCCAGGATCCAATGATCCAACCGTGAGTCAGAACAGAGCTTTTCTGTGGAATCTAACTGCTCAGACAAAATAGCACATCAGGTGATGGAAGTGTGGCTGGAGATCACACACTCGGAGAGGGTGGAATGTGCTCAGCCTGGAGGAGATGAGGGTCAGTGAAAGGAGAATTATCAACTCTGCTGTAAATAAATTAGTTCCCGGAGCATTAGACAAAGCTTTATGGTAGAAATCTGAGGCCAAAAGGGCTACACCGTTACTAGCGTGCTGCTTATCTGTGCACGGGGTGCAATGATTATTTGGCATTGATAAGTCATCAATGGTCTGTAGTAGTCCTAGCACAATGGGGGTCATTCCGACCTGATCGCACACTGCCATTTTTCACAGCGCAGCGATCAGGTTACTACTGAGCATGGGTATGCACCGCAATGCGCAGGCACGTCGTACGGGTACAAAGCGGATCGTTGCTGAGCGATGGATTTAACGAAGAATCCATTCGCACAGCCGATCGCAGGGAGATTGACAGGAAGAGGGCGTTTGTGGGTGGCAACTGACCGTTTTCTGGGAGTGTTTGGAAAAACGCAGGCGTGTCCAGGCGTTTGCAGGGCGGGTGTCTGACGTCAATTCTGGGACCTGACAGGCTGAAGGGATCGCAAGGGCTGAGTAAGTCCAGACCTAATCAGAAACTGCACAAAATGTTTTTGCAGAGCTCGGCTGCACATGCGATTGCACACTTGCAAAGCGAAAATACACTCCCCCATAGGCGGCGACTATTTGATCGCAGCGCTGCAAAAAGTAGCTAGCGAGCAACTCGGAATGACCCCCACTATTGCCGCGGGTGGGGGTCTGAAGCCACCGCAGGCAGGGGAGGGGCAGGTGCGGTAGTGCCACGGGTGGGGGAGGGGCGGGTGCAGGGGTGCTTCATGTGGGGGAGGGGGTCCGAAGCTACCGTGGATGGTAGAGGGGGGTGTGGGGATGCCGCGGATGGGGTTGGAGGTACGGCGAGTGGGGGAGGGGCAGGTAATGTTTCTCCTGCTTCTCCTCCTGGAAGCAGCTAAGCTGCTGTCCTCCCTTTGGCAGTGGCTCTCCCGGAGACTCGCACAGCAGCCAGTCACTATTGTTAGCGCCAGTGTCCCAACGCGCCGCATTACAGGGAAGAAGACTGTGGACTGGGTGTGATAGACCTGCTGCTAACCAAATGAGAGCTCTTCTTTTCCTCCTCTTGTGCAGGACTTGTGGAAGACTTTCATAGCACAGTACGATGTGTACGTATCATGCTGCAAATATTTGCTGGCACATAAAAAATGGGGCACCCAGTCCATACTTTCACGTGTATGGCCAGTTTCTACACAATCACTGCTGTTGCTTAATTAAGGTGTCTCATTTTGAGAGAGTCATTTATATTCCTTCAAGAGAGTCCTGATTCTTCAATAAACACAAATTTGCACCAGTATATGAATAGTTTCAAATCAATGAGGACAAATACAGTGGCTGGTGAAGGTGACAAATTCAGACAACAATAGTATATTTGCGCCAGACAGTATAGGTTGGATGCCATATATAAACTCTATGGGGTTGGATTTAGTACAGTAAGAAACGGAATAATAAGGAAGCGATAAGATCAATGTGTACAATGAAAAAGCCTACACAAAGTTATAAGGCACCAATAAAATGGGGATCACTATACAGATGAGAACAGTAAGCGGAAATATAATTACGTAAACGCAAAGTGTAAATGTGGAAATGGCATTTGACAGATGGACAGTCTCAGCACTCTGCCCAACCAGAGTAAATCACTCCCATATAATTGACTTTTTTCTTTTCTTAAATATTTTTAAGTTATATTTCCCATAAAATTACTATCCGCTCCATGTCCCAAAGCCCTGGGGTATTCCTTGCTACCAATTACGGCGACTGATTCAGTGCAACATCTAGAAATGAGTTCAATTTGAAAATCAAAGCCAAAAAAGTTTTGTGAAAGTCCCAGATACTTTTTTTCCCTATTTTTTTTTACAGTCAATATTTGTTCTTTCATCGCTGACTTCTGAATTATTTTCTTTTGAGGTACGCTGTTTGCTCTGTCAGGTTCCCCTTGTTAACGAATCCAGAAATGAATACCTAGACACTTTCATGTCTGCCGCTGCCTAATCAGGTTTGTATCTCGTCGTCAGATGGGCTTCCTCTTATTTCCAACCATTTGATCAGGATCATAATCAGAGGAACTACTAAACTTTGCAGAGCTCCAGGCATTACCTCTAATTACAGTGTTTTATTCCTTCTATAGTTTGCTGTACGTTAAGCCAGACACACCACACGTTAGACAGTACTTGTTTGCAGTGCCGTAACTAGACATTTTAGCACTGTGTGCAAGATAGGGCATCGAGCATTGCCTGCATTTCCCCCTATGGAAAAAAGGGGCAGTGCGCGCCTTAGGTGTGCGCAAAAAATATAGGGGCGCAAAAAAGATCTGGGAATGCAGGCAAGGCCAGCAGCACATCAGTTCACGTGCCCCTCTCAAGCTGGACCCGGCGTGGGGTCGTGACCAACAGGTATTGCTGGGCGGGGTCTCTGCCTTTCTTTCTCGAGTCCCTCCTCCTCCTCCCCTCGCTCCGGTGACAGCGCACATCACAGGGTACAGGGGCTTGTCATGAGTCAGCCTGACTCATTACAATGCTGCACACTTTGTGCCCCTTGAACGGGTATGCGGGCAGTGGGAGCGCAGGGGGAATATGCGCTCTAACTAGGTGTGCGCTATGGGCAATGCCCCTTCTGCACACGCCTAATTACGGCACTGCTTGTTTGGCATATATATTTATATTTTTATAGATAGATAGATAGATAGATAGATAACTTTATATTTCTTCCAAAGATTAATGATTCTCCAACAAACATGAATTTGAGTCGCACTGTTATATTAAAGGTTTCAAATCAATGCGAATGGACACAGCGGCTGGTGAATGTGACAAATGCAAACAAAAATAGTGTTTTTGCACCAGTCAGTACATCATAAAAAATACACTGGTACAGGTCAGGTATCCGCAGTTTCGGGCTGGGGCATAAAGGGTCTACCAGGGAAACACGGTGGTAGGGGCACATGTTTAGGGGTGTGGCCAGTACCCATATTGCTTTACCTAACCAATGGAGAGTGCACAGACTGGGGCCCTTGATAAATATAATGTACCAGATTAATATCACCAATGCACTGTAGAAAATACATCATAGTCTTGTGCAGTATAAGGTAACATGTGTTTAATTCAAGTTAATACCTAGAACCTGATCCCTAGAGGAGGAGATGGGGACACCCAGGTAGTGGGGCCCAACGGGGGTTTCCCCTGTACCCCTGTGGGCCAGTCCAACCCTGGGTATCCGTTATATGGATACCCGTTAACCGAAATATTCCAAAAAACTGAATGTTTTGGCCCTGTAGTGATGTCAGTCATGACATAGCCAGAGTCATGACATCACTGCAGTCCGTGGCCAATCACAGAGGAGGAGTGGCTTTACTTAACATTTGCAGGTATACCCCAAAAATGTGTGTTTGTGGGGGATATGCTGCAAATATTGAATGATAAATAGGCAAATAATGAATGCTGAATAATTTTCAGACTACCCATTGCCAAGGTGGACAGAATCAGTGTGAACAACAGTAGACCTGCATAAATATTCTCCTAACTTCCACGACAACAGATGCATTTCATCTTTTTTTAAACCTTTTAAATAATAATTCATCTTTATTCTGGTCTTTGTAAATACTTTTCTTGTCCCAACCGATGTCATTGTCCCGAGGGGTCGTAGAATGCTGTAACTTTCACTGGAGCAAACAGATCACAACTCCCGAGAGATGCTAAACATTCGCCAGTGTGTGCAGGACATGACGTTCCCTTGGAACATTGTCTTCAAGATCAATAGCCCAGCGGTGGTGCTCAAGTCTCTGCTGGACGTACAGCTGTGCTTCTGACGGACAATCTCAGGAAACGCTAGGAAGTGTGGGGATTGATCTCTTCAGACTATCAGTTTTACTTTCCTTCAGACATGATATCAGCACAGCCAATAAAGGAGAACCTGGAGAGAGGCCGCCATGCTCTCAGGTGACGTTATTGTTGATGGACACTATAGTCTCCTGCTCGCAGAGAGTGCCTTCTGGTAATTATAACCCAGGTTTCCTGAACTAATAAATGGTGCTGATGACAGATATGGAATTTTATCTGTTCAACCTTCAGAAAGTGTTGAAACAATATAATACTTCTGTTTCCCAGCAATTGTGTCCTACTTGACTCATATGAAGAACATGTCATGGCTTCTACAAGCCCAAAACATTGTCTGCTTTTAATGACCAGTTAATGCTCTGACGAGCTGGGTAAAAATTGTCACCTTTTAATGAACTTAGGTAAATTCCGGAAAACTTGTGCGCGAATCTTCTTCCTTGCATAGAACAGACAGTAAACAATGTGTTGTGGAATGTAACCAGGAGATGTTGAGGCGGGCAAGCTCAATATGCCAAAATTACATTGTACCCATCACAGTAACGGGGGGGGGGGGGGGCAGATCTCCCATGGAGCTCACCAGGAGCATAGAGTCACAATGAGAGCTTTATCATTGAACCCAACATGTTGTGGCCACTGGGTCACTACCCTAGTCTGTGCTGGTTAAAACCTGTGTTCAGGACACAAAGCATGGCCAGGGATAGACTATGCCATATATGTATAATACTAATAAAAAATAATTTAATTGGCAATCATATTAGAGCGGTGTTGGGGTAACTTTGTTGTGTTGATTCAGAATATGACATCGGATTTGCCAGATTGGCTCTTATTTTTGAGATACACTGAGGAGAAACAAAAAAAACACAATAGATAACGCAAATCGCTCAACTGCAAGCTGTCAGTGGTCGATCACTTATATTATATACTGAGGGGGAATATTATAGAATTATTGTGCACGGATCATCTAGAATATTCACGTGTCTCCCCTCTTAGAATTTTCCAGTAGACTCCCATAGGCACATGTCATGGCTAAGTTTCCCATTAATTAAGTGTATCCATTATCTTAAGAACTTGAGGCAATTCGCAAAGACTACTTTCATTTTTTAATTCAGCAACCTCAAAATACCCAAAACTATATATATGTGTTGCAAAGCGCTAAGTTACTATTTTTCATAAACCAAACAAGTGACTTTAAACAAACAAGTGAAAATACATACGACTGCCAAAATCCATTGGCGACTTCCTTGTGTATCACACCTGTTCAGTATACAGCGAACCTAGACCAACAAAGAAAACAAGGGGAGAAACACATAGTGTATAAAAAAGCGATATGAAGAACATGCAGTATAAAAAAGAAGAAGACGTTTTTTGTGTAGCTGAGGAGCACAGGAAATATTAACGTTCTCATCAAATTCTGTGGTGTTTCTTCACGATCTTCTTCTTTATGGAACGTAGGGCCTGTGTCAGAGGTGGATTCTGGAGAGATGCTTTCGTTGTTTTCCAATTTTTATTGACTGGGTATGCACAGGAGGCTGTAGGCACCAGGTGAGTGACAGTCTGTAGCCGTTAGGGGGCATGGAGGTGCAACGCTACAGAAAATAGGGGCTTATTGGGACTAATTCAGAAGATGTTAGATATCTACTGAAGTTCCCGAAACACAGATAGGCAATATCAATATATTTTTTGTGGGGAAGCAGTTAGCTTCCCGGCGGATATGATCCCAGCGGTCAATATATCAATGCCGGGATCCCGAGGGAGGATGCAGTACCGGTGTCTACATACTGACGCCGCTCTGGATGCTGGTGTCACATTACCGACAGCCAACACAACTGGACACGTTTGCGTCCTTCCGCGGGGGTGAGGTTAGGATTAGGCAGGACAAGAGGGTTTAGGGTTAGGGAACAGAGACGGGAAGGTTAGTGTTAGGGACCGGGGAGGGAGGGTTAGGGTTAAGCACATAGAAGGGGAGGTTAGGGTTAGGCATTAAGTGGGGTGGGTTAGGTTTAGGCAACGGGGAAGAGAGGGTTAGGTATAGGCTCCAAGCGGGGATGGTTAAGGTTAGGCACCACCAGGGAGGGTTAGGCACCCAGTAGGGAGGGTTAGGGTAGGGAAAAGGTGAGGGCTAGCGGGCTGAATGGGGACCTGTCAGGATTATGATGGATGGGATGTCGATGTTGGTATACAGACAGCCGGCATCCCGTCCATCGGAAAATCATACTGAACCCGTTTTTAGTATGAGCCCATTTCATGTGTTCATCCACTTGCATTTCAGCACCCAATTTATTACTAATATATATTACACCTAGTAGGCTCCTTGTTTCTTTGTTTCTCTCTGTGGCAGCACAGGGTAATTATCACAGAGATCCGGGACGGGGGCCCAGGGCCGGCTGCCAACTTTCAGCCTGGAGGGCAGACTCAAGAAAGCGGCCCGGATTTTCACAGGCAATCTGAGTCAGGTGACACCCTGCCCCCCCCTGCCCAGCCAGCCCCTGATGAGGGTGGGGTGACCCGCATCCATATTACTTATATGGTGTTGCTGTGGCTATGGAGGATATTGAGATAGCGATCAGAAGGTTTCCCCCTGTATCTAAGTTATGAGTTATGTCAACAGGTTCACTGTATATATACATCCAAAACACAGATATGTGAAATTATATATATATATATATATATATATATATATATACTGTATATATATTTTTTTTTTTTAAACCGTGTCATTTGTTTCATCAAAAAGACAGAATTAATGTACAAAAAAAATGCAACATTTGCAAATTTCTATTTTGACCTTCTCTGCTTACCTATTATTTCTACAGATTCAGTAAATACACAATCTTGCAGAAAATGGAAAATTGGTTCAGAATAATGTTACAGGAATATTATGTAATTCTCAGGGTGCATATATACAATACATTTGTTCTCCATTAAACACTGAACAAGTCACCATTGTTTTGGAGTCGTATTTGGCTTCTGACTCATTTAGGTAAAGAAATGGAGACAATAGCTTAGGGTTCTGCCTCGTTCCTACCCTTAGTCCCTGTGCCTCTCTTCCATTGCTGCTACCTCCCAAGCAAATCATGGGATCTAGTCCTTGTGTGGCTGCAGGAGGCTAGGATTGCTGGAAATATGTGTGTACAGGTTGATGATGTGGCAGAGTTATTGTACACACCAGCGGATGCCGTGTGACAACAAACAGCCCAGATTCTTAACCAGTGGAGTGGCTTATTGATGGTATATGACAGAGGTTCTCAAACTCGGTCCTCGGGGGCCCACACAGTGCATGTTTTGCAGGTCTCCTCACAGAATCGCAAGTGAAATAATTAGCTCCACCTGTGGACCTTTTAAAATGTGTCAGTGAGTAATTAATACACCTGTGCACCTGCTGGGTTACCTGCAAAACATGCACTGTGTGGGCTCCCGAGGACCGAGTTTGAGAGCCTCTGGTATATGAGGTACAGCCGTACTCACTTTTACACACACACTGGATCTCATGGAGGGGTGCTTGGGTGTCATACAGCTCACCTGCCAGTGAGTGTATGCGGATGCCTGGAAGGATCACTGATAATGTGTTGGAAGGCAGGTTATGGCAGGTCTCTCAGATGCAAAGTGGAAGACTTGTTTCTTGCACTGTGGCTCTCTAACAGTGCACAATACTAGCCTCGGCGGCCATCTTGGTTAAAGGAGTGAAGCCTCCCTTGAGCAGCAACAAGGAGTCTGCACAGTAGTGGATTAGGCTTTGTGGGTGTGTGAGGATGGGGGGAATTACTTCATGGTAGGCTGAGGTCCGACTTGGAGGGGTAGGTGTGATAACGGTTGTTAGGATTAGAATCAGGGAAGGTAAAGGTTAGGGTGTGATTAGAATAGAGCGGATGGTCATGAATAGGGTTTGGATGGACAGTTAGATCTCAGATCCTTACCCAGGAAGATTCAGCTGCCCAATACAAGCTGAACATTCACTTACTGAGCAAACTCTCTGTTGGATGAATAAATAGTTAAGGCTAAGACACTAACGCCGACGGAGTAGAGTGTGTGGGATAAATATCTGGAGCAGATGTTTGCACTTGGTCCTATTACTATCTCCTGCTCAGTGTAGGCAGACACTTTAAGGAAGAACAGGACTGTATATCTGCAGCACGAACTCCTGTCCCCTGAGAATCCTTTCCCTATCCCTCTATGAGAAGAAACTGGTTTGCCCTCCACGTGTTCCGTGCTGTCTCTGATTATCATCTGATCCATCTCACAACACGCCACATCCTGGCAGGTCATACGTCCCATACCTGTAATCAAAACTTATTCCTCTAGCTTTTCCCACACTTCTTCTCAACCGGCGTCAGAGTGATGGAGTCTCCTGCAGGTCAGCCGGGGCACAGATATACAGTATTGGGCCAACAGTTCTGTTATCACCGGATCTCATGTTAATGACTCAACAAAACAGTTGCATAAAATCTTGTTTTTAGGTTACGCAACTTTTTGTTCAGTTTGTTTTAACTTTTAATCCCAGAATTTTTAAAATGCTGCATAAAAATAATGTGAAACATTTGAGGCCGTCATTTCCGAGACTTTGCAGCGGTGAAACGCTGGTGCTGGCTGCAGTTTGATGAAGTATTTAATTGATCTGTATGAATTTCTGTGGTTGGAAATGAAAGCAGCTGCCGTGATGCAATCTGCAAATCTTCCTTTGGGTTTTCCTGTTCCTCCTGCGCCGCGGAATGATCTCTCCTTATATGCAGAGTCCATATTTATAATGGTCCGGAGTGTATATTCAGATATTTGTAAAGGGTCATTCAGAATATTGGAGCACACGACAATTATTTGATAATGTAGTAATATCCTTATTTCCCCATATCTTAGGCGAGTTGTGGGATTCTGTTGGAAGCTTGTTAATTGAATGCAGAAATAATATGTAATATAGATACAGATACAGTATATGACTGAGAAATTATGCCTCTGCGGATAAGCTGAATAGTACAATATGGAAGTTAGAGAATTTGCATGTGTCAAAATTCTGGACAGAACAGGTAGGTAGTTCTGGCAATATGATCACTGAGTTTTGCTTCTGCCTCATTGATAAACTCCTTGAAATGTGACTTTAAACTTGATTATTAATAGAAAACAGAAAGGGGGGTTGTCCCCCCAGGTGTACCCCAGCACACTAAATAGTACTTGCAACAATGCTTGAAAAACTATATGGTAAAAGAAATTCAGAGATATTTGTTACATGCATTTGCAAATACATGGTAAGCCACCAGGCCACTTCACGGCTTCTCTGATACCAGCGGTCAGGCTGATTCCTGTACTGCTACTTGGAGATCCCAGCGGTGGCTCCTAGGTAAGCTAGCTCGCAATTTGGTTGTATTTTTGTATGTGCCCTTATCATGAGGCCTTACAAGAGACAATTACATGGCCAGGAGTGGGTACTGTTATCATGCAGTGTAGGGACCGCCGGTATCAGAGAAGCCGCGAAGTGGCCTGGTGGCTTGCCATGTACTTGCAAATGCATGCAACAAATATCTCTGAATTTCTATTACCATATAGTTTTTCTAGCATTGTTGAAAGTACTATTTAGTGTGCTGGAGAACACCTGGGGGAACAACTCTTCTTTCTGATTTCTGTTTTGTATGATCCCTGCCTTTCATGCACCTGAAAAGTACTGCCAAATTGATTTGAGCAGCTCCCACTGTGTTTGTTTGCTTTTTAGATTATGAATAGAGCTGGGCCAACAACAGCCACTAGGGGTAGGGAGTGGGTTACTAATTACCAACGCCCTCACCTGTTGAGGGGGCCTGCCAGGGTCCCAGGTCAGCAGCTGATGGGAATAAATGTACCCTTTTGCAGCATGCATTGCACGGCACTCTGCACTTTTGGCTGGAGTGGGCGTGACTACGCCTCCTGAATTTGGCCGTGCCCCTTCCAGTATCCGGCTGTCTCAACGGCCCTGTCTGCTTGGTTTTGCTGTTTGGGGTAGGATTGACAACCCTTCAGGCCAACATGCAAAATTCCAAGGATGAAACTAGGAAGAAGGGAATACCTTGCTGAACAGTTTTGAGAACTTCTCTCATCTCTGTTGCAATTATAATTCGGGGCATATATTTCCTCTTGGATTTATTTTCTAAATTATTACCGCATTATAACTTTCAGAGTTTCTTCCCTACACGAAATGCCTGCTCTGCAGGGATTACTATTAATGAGAAGAATATTTAAAAACTAAATTAAGTGTGACCTCATATTGCAGGCTAATTACTGTAAATGTGTGCATATAAATAAAACCCTTTGCTGCGTGGGCTTTCAAAGGACATAAATATTCCATATTATCCAATTTCATAGCACTTTGTTCTCACTATTTCATGATAGCAGTTTAGATGGAACTTGATCAGATAAAAACTGAATATATTTTATAAATTAATAAAGAAGATTTTAAGATTGGGCAATACTAGATAAAGACGCATAAAGATAGAAAATAGGAGTTAATAGGTTTGAAACATCTTTACACTTTGTAACAACTGGATCATTTATACCTTAAGGCACTGAATGAGCTTCTGTGGACATAGGGGGTCATTCCGAGATGATCGTAGCTGTGCTAAATTTAGCACAGCTACGATCAGGCACTCAGACATGCGGGGGGGACGCCCAGCACAGGGCTAGTCCACCCCGCATGTCAGTGCCGCCCCCCCCACAGAAATGCAAAAGCATCGCACAACGGCGATGCTTTTGCATCTCAGGAGTCAGAACCTCTTCGCTGACCCGGGTCGCAGCGGCTGCGCGTGATGTCACGCAGCCGCCGCGGCCCGCCCCCCCCCAACGGTCCGGCCACGCCTGCGCTGGCCGGACTGCGCCGCCGTCCCTCCCCCTCCCGCCCAGCGACCTCCTCTGCCTCAGAGGCGATCGCTAGGCAACAACGGCTGGCATGCGCGGGCGCACTGCGGTGCCGGAGCATGCACAGTTCTGACCCGATTGCTGCGCTGCAGCAAACTGCAGCGAGCGGTCGGGTCGGAATGACCCCCATAGGGTCTGATTCAGGTCTGTTAGCAAAGCAAAAAAAAGCACACATCTGGGCAAAACCATGCTGCACTGCAGGTGGGGCAGGTGTAACATGTGCAGAGAGAGTTAGATTTGGGTGGGGTGCATTCGAACTGATATCTAAATTACAGTGTAAAAATAAAACTGTCTAACATTTGTGGGCTACATGCGAAAGCAGCCGGTGTTTACTCTGCACAGAAACTATATAACCCCCCAGGGCATTTTAACAGAGGAGAGAGCCTGTGTGCAGACTCCGGTTGGGCCCCCTGCTCTCCATGGCGCAGTAGGCTCCGGAATTGTGCTGGAGTCTACTGCGCAGGTGCAGGTCTCCGGCGCCCGCCATGTTTCGGAGACTAATTTCACTACTGCACATGTGCGGTGGCCATTTTGGCTGTGACTACTGCCGCCGCTACAGCGCCCAACGCGGGACTCCGGAACGGTAAGTATTAAAAAACATGGATGCAGTGTGTGAGGTATGAGCCGCCCCTGGACCGCACACATTGCACCCATTGTAGAGACGCCAATGTAACTCACCCAAATCTAAATCTCTCTGCACATGTTACATTTGCCCCATCTGCAGCGCCGCATGGTTTTGCCCAGATGTGTGCTTTTTTGCTTCACTAACAAACCTGAATCAGGCCCAATGTCCACAGATGCTTATCCAGGCCCAGGGCAGTCGAGAGCCGGGCTGGGCCCAGGTACTTTCCAAGGGGCGTGGCCTAATCACAGGAGGTGTGGCCATGTACCCTTAGAAAAAAATATTGAAAAAAATAGTATTTTTTTTAAGCACCTCCATGGCCACACTGCAGCCCAGTACACAGCAGAGTGTGCTGGGCAGAGGAGAAGAGCTGCAGCTGCTGCTGCCAGGTAAGGGGGAGGAACCTGGGCCCCTACTGGACCCTCACTGGGCCCCTCCATCAGACCTGGGCCCGGGTAAATTGTACCCTCTCCCCCCCTCTCTCGGCACCACTGTCCAGGCCCATATGACGGTCTACAAATGCAACATCTATTATCCATAGCACGTAATGGGCCAGATTCAGCGGCCGCATCTCCGTCGAATTAGAATCGGGTTCTAAGGGCCTTAAAAAGTGATAAAGTGGAGAGTTACAGTTCAGAGCTGGTGGGCTGGTAGTTTATCACTCTCCACTTTATCACTTTTCAAAGCTTAGTACATCTGTCCCCCAATCTATTATCCATTTTATTAACTATCATTAGTGGGCTTTTAGCTACACACAGGTATTTTGTTGTACTTTTCCTATATTGGTATAAAACGATCTTTAAGTTTTATTAAATTGTTATCAAGAACAGCTTTATACAAAATGTGGGGTGAGTTCTTGTGCTGGCGGCCCTAACTCGCTGATTGCTGGATAAGCAGTTCATTGCAAATTAGTGATAGAAATCCTGAAATGACATTAATATCATAGAAAATACGTGGGTTATTTTATACATTAATCTTGTTTCAAAATCAGCCTGCATGCGTCCATACAGCAACCGGTATGTATAACTGGTGATGATGTCACTCACCATTTCTTTTCCCAAACTTTTCTGCAAACTTTATCCAGCTGAATTCAATTTTTGTTCTTATTGACTCCCATTAAAACCTGCCTCTTAGCTGTTTTGTTGTACAAATAGGACTGCGTGATAGAAAACAGATGCTTCAGGCACTGCAGTATGTACCATGTCCTCCCGAATCTGTAACACACCCTGGGGTGTTGTAATTTTTGACCTGGATAAAAAATGATCCAGCCAAAAGCCAAAGGGAGTGACTGGGCAGTCCGAGGGCTGATTATCCGCAGCCCCGAATTCCTGAGGAGTTAATAATCTGGGTTGAGATACCGCTGTGCATTGGGGTTTCGGCTTAAGGAGTTTTTTTTTTTTTTTGTAAATGTTTCTGCACCATTTGACAGATGGTTTATGATTTGCTGGTGAAAACCGAGCTTTATCCATTAATATAAAATAAAATAAAAACAGAGTTCTTAATCTTTTGTTGTTGTGCTGGATAAACAACCAGGCAGCTGCTAGCGGCCCGGAAATTGTGAATGTTTTTCCCAAGGCTTTGCTTTTTTTTTTTATCGGTGAAAGTTTTTGGAATTGTAGCTGAAAGCTGTATAACACATTGCGGTGGGGAATGAGGAACACGGTGGATATACCTGTAGGTAACTGGGCATTTCCTCACAGCGGATCAAGCCCTGTTTTCCGGTTAGCACGCAGAAACAACATTAAGGGGCAGATGTATTAACCTGGAGAAGGCATAAGGAAGTGATAAACCAGTGATAAGTGCAAGGTGATAAACACACCAGCCAATCAGATCCTAACTGTTAATTTACATATTGGAGCTGATTGGCTGCTGCCTTTATCACCTTACACATATCACTGGTTTATCACTTCCTTATGCCTTCTCCAGGTTAATACATCTGCCCCAGTGTTCTGTCCTCGCCTTTCTACACAGTTATCCCCCTGTTTCCCAGATACACGTCCTTAGCTCATAACTTACATCATTATAGATCGAGGAGGGAAAACGGAAATCTGGTGGCAAAAGGGGATACGGTCATTAGGTCGACACAACTAAGGGCGACAGTCATTAAGCCGACCACTATAGGTCGACATGCATTAGGTAGACAGGGTCACTAGGTTGACAGGGTCATTAGGTCGACATGTACTAGGTCGACAGGTCAGTTTTTCACATTTTTTCCCAATTTTTGGACTTTTTCATACTTTACGATCCACGTGGACTACAATTGGGTACGGTATCCTGTGCCGAGCGCAGTGAGGCACCTTGCCCGAAGAATGGCGAGCAAAGTGAGCCATGCGAGGGGACACGGTGCACTAATTGGGGTTCCCCATCACTTGACGAAGAAAACGACACCAAAAAAAGTTAAAATACTCATGTCAACCTTTTGACCTGTCGACCTAGTACATGTCGACCTAATGACCCTGTCGACCTAGTGACCCTGTCCACCTAATGCATGTCGACCTATAGTGGTCTGCCTTATGTTGGGGCTTTTGCAGATTATCACAGATTTTACAGTAGGTTGCCTCAGATAAACCATTGATTGTTTTTAGTCGATAGTCAGGCCTTATACTCATTACATCTTTTATACAGGGCCAGATTAACACTGGGGCAGGTGGAGCTGCAGCTCCAGGCCCTCCAATAAAAATAGGCCCGCTTTTTCCTGTCACAGGCTGCCAGCTGCTGTCCCCCTAGTTCCCGCCCATACAAAACCTGCTTGGCTTTCCTGCTAACCCAGGGGGGCATTTCCGTTCTCTCTGTTTTTGGTCTTGGGTTACAGTTGGCAGTGCAGTGAATGGCTGCCGCTACATAACATCACGTAGGTCCCACCCCGGGTCCCCACCAGTTACATACCCATGTTACATCTGCCCCACCTGCAGAGCAACATGGTTTTGCCCAATTGCTCACTTTTTTGATTTGCTATTAACCCCCATTATTTAGGCGTGGGCAGAGGTGTAGCTAAGTGCCATGGTGCCCGGAGCAAGGGTTATGTTTTAGTGTCCCCCTCCCCTGTACTGAATTGGGTACCTGGCCAACATGTAGGGCATGTTATATTTGAATATAATAAATATAAAAAAATCCTAAATTGATTCTAGACCTCAGGACGAATTATTTTGGGTGCCCCCCATGACTAATATAGGGACAGTGCGCGCCGATGGAACGCACCAAAAATATAGGAGAGTGGCTCCATCGAGAAGGGGTGTGGCCACATAATAGTACATATTCAGATTACACTGCACAGAATTGTCCGTTATTCACATTACACTACATAGTAATACCCCTTATACACTTTACGCCACACAGTAGGGCCCCTTATACATGTTATGCCACACAGTAGGGCCCTTATACATGTTATGCCACACAGTAGGGCCCCTTATACATGTTATGCCACACAGTAGAGTCCCTTATACACGTTATGCCACAGTAGAGCCCCTTATACATGTTATGCCACACAGTAGGGCCCCTTATACATGTTATGCCACACAGTAGAGCCCCTTATACACGTTATGCCACAGTAGAGCAGCTTACACATGTTACTCTCAGCTTCTAATACAGAGAGGGGTGCTGCAGCATCAATGTAGAGAGAGGTGCTGTAGCAGCCGGGACAGAGTGAGGTGCTGTAGCAGCCGGGGCAGAAAGAGATGCTGCAGCAGCCAGGGCAGAGAGGGGTGCTGCAACAGCCAGGGCAGAGAGGGGTGATGCAGCAGCTGGGGAAGAGAGGGATGCTGCAGCAGTTGGGGCAGAGATGGTGATGCAGCAGCTGGGGCAGAGAGAGGTGCTACAGCCAGGGCAGAGAGAGTTGATGCAGCAGCTGGGGCTGAAAGAGGTGCTGCAGCGACTGTTATAGAGAGAGTTGATGCAGCAGCTGGGGCTGAAAGAGGTGCTGCAGCTACTGTTGTAGAGAGAGGTGATGCAGCAGCTGGGGCATAAAGAGGTGCTGCTGCAGCAGCAGCAGGGGTAGAGAGTGATGTAGTAGGACAGAAGTAACCCTACTGCCCAACTATAAGTAGACAGTGAGACATATAAAGAGGGTGAGCAGAGCTCCGACATGTGCCGGCTGTCAGTGTCTCCAGCTGTCGCCTCTGGCCTGCCCTGTTTCCTACCTAGTCTATGAGTCCTAGTCAGTGTGCGTCCCCTCTGCTCCTCCTCCTCCTGGTAATGCAGGCGGAGGGAGGGGGTGGTCAGGCGGCACGCCCTCTACTTTTTCCAGCACCTGGAGCTTGTGCACCACTAGAGCCACCCTCGCTACACCCCTGGGCGTGGGAAGGGCATAACTTGAAGATCATGCTATGTGTCTGAGTATGTTTATAATAATAATAATAATAATAATTATTATTATTATTATTATTATTACTATGGAAATGTTACTATGTAGCTGCAGTGTCAGTCTTTTACTGAAGTGCCCAATTATTAATTGGCAGCTTTTAGACTCAATAAATCTAATTTCTTATTGCTGCATGAAGTAATGATGTATTGCTGGGATGTAATAAAATACACATGCAGTGACAGTCGCTCCAATAGGAGCCCATCCGTGCATTGTGTAAGAGTAAAGTGATCGATTTACTTTCAGCTACTGCGCATGCGTGGTCAGCTGACTACACGTGTGTGAGAGGACAGGGGGCTTATCAAACAGAATCGCTGCAGAGGGGCAACAATCGCAGTCTGAATCTTTTTGTGGAGTGCGCACGTGCAGCGGCCGCATTGTGTGTGCGCACCCTGGGAGCCCAGAGAGATGCTAAAAGCATCTCAGGGCTGTGATCGAGAGGCAGAGCCTGACACGGAGCGGGAGGGGGCGTGCCAACGGCATTAGAATGCCATCGGCGGAGCGCTGTCTGAACAATGGAGGCGTGTCTGGACCGTCGGGGGGGGGGGGGGCGGGCTGAGGAGGCTGCGTGACATCACACACAGACGCTGTGACCCGGGATGCAGAGATTAGTGGCCTGCCAGCGTGCAGGAGCTGCGCTGGGACGGAGGTACTTGTCAGGCACAAGAGCATCACTGCCGTACAATGCTTTTGTACCAGTGCGCGGGGAAGGGGGGGGGGGGGGGGGGGGGCAGAGCCAGACATGTGGGACGGACTCCCACATGTCTGGTGCTGCCCCCCCCCCCCCCCCCCCCCCCCCAGCATGTCTGAGAAATTGAACGTAGATGTGCTAAATTTAGGGGTGTTACCTTTTGTTTATTTGAAGACTATCACATAACACCCAGTGACAAACGCAGGATTTCTAGAGGGGGGGTTTTCAAATGCAGTCCACAATCTCCCACTCTGTGGAACACTGGAGTAAGTGCGGGAGTCTGGGGGAGCAGCAGAATAACCTGGTAACAACAACCCTGGACATTACTGTACATAATGCTCTTTTTATATACTGTATGGAATACAGTATTAATATTTAACACTATAGATAGTCTATAGTATAAGCTGTGTTAAACATTTAAATAATACAAATAAGTGGTCAGGAAAAGGTTAAACATACCATAATAAATAAATACACAAAAATAATAGTACTGCACTTTCTAAGCACACATTCTCCCACCTTAAGGTAAGGCTCCTGTCTCTTCTTCCTGCTAGCTACTCTCTGGTCCAGTGCATTGACTGAGGGCTCAGATTCACAGACACAGCAAACTTGGTAGAAGAAGCTGCTACCACTGGGCATGTGCAGCAGCTCCACTCTGTCCCTCAAACTACATAGTGTGGCGGCAGCTCTAGTCATCTTATTATACACTATTGCTATTGTTGTCATAATTTGAGCCACTTGCCAAGAGGAGGGGGTTTCCGGGGCAACTGGAACCCCCCCCCCCTTCCCCTGCGTTTGCCTATGACACTGTTGATATAGGAAAAGGATGATTGAGGTGACTGAAGGGGTGCTATCCACAGCCCATTTCTCATGCCCCACACCCGGTCCAGACCACATGGCCACAGCACTGGTCATACCCCTGCGGTGCTGGTCACACCCCCTGCGGCAGCACACAACAGGCCCTTCACATACAGTAGAGCAGAATTAGCTTGTGCATATAGATTAGGAGGATGCGGTAATATATTTTATACTTTAAGAGCTGATCTCTTTAGAGCCCTCAGGACAGAGAATTGGAGTCTGCAACTATTCAAGGAACTGAATTTCAGTCTAGGTTTAAGTCCAGATAGAGAGGATTACCAAGACAGATTGTGGCAGACGGGAACATGTAACAGCATAACAGAATCTGGGCGCTGTTACCAACAGAAGTCATATATTTGCGGTGAAATTGATCATTTCACCGTATTATTCTGATCAGTCACATTTATCCGGTGTTTATGAAATCTGACTGTTCTACAGCTCTACAGAATTTATGCATTTTACATCTTGAAAAATCAGAACCAAATGTTGTGAAAATTCCGTCGCCAGTTTATCTTCCATTTATAAGGGGGGAAAAAAATGCTTTCATTTTATTTCATTCCAAGATTTCGGAAGACTTGCTGTGAAATGTTTTAATATTGAAGAAATGGTGTGTTTAATATTAAGGGACATCTCATATAAGGGCCAAAAATCCAAGTTGCAGCCAAACGGGGATTTTCACTTCATGCACTTACGAGAGATAGAATTGGGAAGTGAGTCTCTACTCTACGCTCTAGCCACTGAGTAATAAATAGCATTTTACATGACTTGTCTGCTGTTTGACTTTATTTGAATATAGGTTACAGGTAGAAGCTTAGAAGCTACAGAAATATTTATTGAGAGTATGAAAAGAGTGATAGATATATATATATATATATATATATATATAATTATTATTATTACCAGTTATTTATATAGCACACACATATTCCGCAGCACTGTACAGAGAATATTTTGCCCATTCACATGGGAAGCCAATTAACCTACCAGTATATTTTTGGATTGTGGGAGGAAACCCACACAAGTACAGGGAGAATATACAAACTCCACACAGTTAGGGCCATGGTGGGAATCGAACCCATGACCTCAGTGCCGTGAGGCAGTAATGCTAACCAATACACCAGCCGTACTGCTTATATCTATCTATATCTATCTATCTATCTATCTATCTATCTATCTATCTATCTATCTATCTATGTATATATATATATATATATATATATATATATAAAACGAGTTTTATGGTAAGAACTTACCTTTGTTAAAACTCTTTCTGCGAGGTACACTGGGCTCTACAAGGAATGGACAATGGGGTGTAGAGTAGGATCTTGATCCGAAGCACCAACAGGCTCAAAAGCTTTGACCTTCTTCCCAAGATGCATAGCGCCGCCTCCTATATCACCCCGCCTCCGTGCACAGGAGCTCAGTTTTGTTAACCAGCCCAATGCAGTAGCAAGTAAAAGAGACGACAACTGCCAGTTGCCACAAACACCACACTCTCCCGACAGGAGAAGTGTCAGCGGCTAATGCCATACCAACCCAAAGAAGCTAAGTGCGTCAGGGTGGGCGCCTTGTGGAGCCCAGTGTACCTCGCAGAAAGAGTTTTAACAAAGGTAAGTTCTTACCATAAAACTCGTTTTCTGCTGGGGGTACACTGGGCTCCACAAGGCATGGACAATGGGGATGTCTTAAAGCAGTTCCTTATAGGAGGGGACGCACTGTAGCGGGCACAAGAACCCGGCGTCCAAAGGAAGCATCCTGGGAAGCGGCAGTATCGAAGGCATAGAACCTTATGAACGTGTCTTGCACAATTGTTCAAGGGTCGCACCACGTTGGGCCGCCCAAGAAGGTCCAACAGACCGAGTAGAATGGGCCTTAATGTGATCAGGAGCAGAGAGACCAGCCTTCACATAAGCATGTGCAATCACCATTCTAATCCATCTGGCCAGAGTTTGCTTGTGAGCAGGCCAGCCACGTTTGTGAAACCCAAACACAACAAAAAGAGAATCAGATTTCCTAATAGGAGCAGTTCTCTTCACATAGATACGGAGAGCCCGTACCACATCCAAAGACCGCTCTTTGGGAGACAGATCAGGAGAAACAAGTGCCGGAACTACAATCTCCTGATTAAGGTGGAACGAAGAAACCACCTTAGGAAGATAGCCGGGACGAGTCCTAAAAACCGCCCAGTCACGGTGAAATATCAGATATGGGGAACTACAGGACAAGGCACGCAAATCCGACACTCTTCTAGCTGAGGCAATAGCCAGCAGAAACACCACCTTAAGGGAAAGCCACTTAAGGTCAGCTGAACCAAGAGGTTCAAATGGAGGCTCCTGCAACGCCTCCAAAACCACCGACAAGTCCCAAGGAGCCACAGGCGGGACATAGGGAGGTTGGATACGCAACACACCCTGAGTGAAAGTATGAACATCAGGTAAAGTCGCAATTTTTCTCTGAAACCACACCGACAAGGCAGAAATATGAAACTTGAGGGAGGCCAGACGCAGGCCTAAATCTAGGCCTTGCTGCAGAAAAGCCAAAAGTTTGGCTGTACTAAACTTGGAAGCGTCATAATTGTTAGATGCGCACCAAACAAAGTAGGAATGCCAGACCCTATGATAAATCCGAGCAGAAGCCGGTTTCCGGGCCCGCAACATAGTTTTAATGACACCTTCAGAAAACCCTTTAGCCCTCAAGACAGAAGCTTCAAGAGCCACGCAGTCAAAGATAGCCGGGCTAGGTCCTGGTAGACAGAGGGGCCCTGAACGAGGAGGTCTGGGCGTTGTGGAAGTAGAATTGGACGCTCTGACGATAGGCCCTGCAGGTCTGAGAACCAGTGCCGTCTGGGCCACGCTGGAGCTATGAGAAGCAGATTTCCTTTTTCTTGCTTGAACTTCCGAATTACCTTGGGCAGGAGTGACACCGGAGGGAACACATACGGCAGCCGAAACCTCCACGGCACCGCCAGCGCATCCACGAATGCTGCTTGAGGATCCCTTGTCCTTGCTCCGAAGACCGTAACCTTGTGATTGTGTCGAGACGCCATCAGATCTACATCTGGAAGACCCCACTTTTCCACGAGGAGTTGAAACACTTCTGGATGGAGGCCCCACTCGCCGGCATGCACGTCCTGACGACTGAGAAAGTCCGCTTCCCAATTCAGGACTCCCGGAATGAATATTGCCGATATGGCCGGTAGTTGGCGTTCCGCCCAACGTAGAATCCGTGAGACTTCCTTCATTGCCAAACGGCTTCGAGTGCCGCCTTGATTATTTATGTAAGCCACTATGGTGGCGTTGTCCGACTGTACTTGAACAGGACGGTTCTGAATTAAATGCTGGGCCAGGTTCAACGCATTGAAGACCGTCCACAATTCCAGAATGTTGATCGAGAGGAGAGATTCCTCCTTGGTCCACCGACCCTGAAGGGAGTGTTGCTCCAGCACCACACCCCAACCTCTTAGACTGGCATCTGTCGTCAACAGGACCCAGCTGGATATCCAGAAGGGACGACCCCTGCACAATTGTTGGTCCCGGAGCAACCAGTGTAGCGACAGACGGACCTCCGGAGTCAAGAAGATCATTTGAGACCTGATCCGGTGAGGCAGGCCGTCCCATTTGGCTAGAATCAGCTTCTGGAGGGGGCGAGAATGGAATTGAGCATACTCCACCATGTCGAATGCTGATACCATTAGGCCCAGCACCTGCATTGTCGAATGTATCGACACTTGCGGACTAGAAAGGAAGCAACAAATCCTGTCCTGAATCTTCAGGACTTTCTCCTGAGACAAGAACAACCTCTGGTTGTGAGTGTCCAATAGCGCTCCCAGGTGCACCATGCTCTGAGCAGGGACCAGGGAGGATTTCTTCCAGTTGATGAGTCACCCGTGGGCTTGTAGAAACCGGACCGCCATATCCAGATGACGCAGGAGAAGATCTGGGGGATTTGCCAGGATTAACAAGTCGTCCAGATACGGCAGTATCCTGACCCCTTGACAGCGGAGTACCACCGTCATAACTTTGGTGAAGACTCGTGGAGCCATTGTTAAACCAAGGCTATGGCTATGGCGTAACCTCGAGTGATGACTTCCCGTACTCAGGCATCTGAAGTGGTCTTCAACCATTCCTGGGTATACCCTAGAAGCCGGCCCCCCACCTTGGGATCCCCCAGGGGGAGGCCCGCCTCATCATGCGGCAGGCTTATCGGTCTTGGCAGCTGGCTGACGGGCAGCCCAGGCTCTTTTGGGCTTCGGCTTACCAGGATTGGAAGTGCGGGCCTGCTAATGGTACGCCTGACCTTTTGCTTTACCTGAAGGACGAAAGGGGCGAAAGGACGTACCTTTAGCCTTCGACACAGAAGGAGCGGTATTAGGCAGACAGGCAGTTTTGGCAGTAGCCAAGTCAGCCACAATCTTATTTAAGTCCTCCCCAAACAGAATTCCTCCCTTGAAAGGGAGTACCTCCAGGGTTTTTCTAGAGTCCAGATCCACAGACCAGGATCTCAGCCACAATATCCGGCGAGCCAGGACTGACGTAGTAGAGGCCTTGGCTGCTAGGATACCGGCATCAGAAGCCGCCTCTTTAATATTTCGAGAAGCTGTTACAATATATGACAAGCATTGTCTAGCATGGTCAGAAGAGATTTCAGCTTCTAACTCCAAGGCCCATGCTTCAATAGCCTCTGCAGCCCATGTAGCTGCAATAGTGGGCCTTTGTGCAGCACCCGTGAGGGTGTAAATCGCTTTCAGACAACCCTCCACACGTTTATCCGTAGGCTCTTTTAGAGACGTTACGGTAGTGACAGGTTGAGCTGAGGAAACCACCATCCTAGCCACATGTGAGTCCACTGGAGGAGGTGTTTCCCAATTCTTAGACAGCTCTGGCGCGAGGGGATAGCGAGCCAGCATCTTCTTTTGAGCCACAAACTTCGTACCCGGGTTTTCCCAGGGCTCCTGACGTATATCCACTAGGTGGTCAGAGTGAGGTAAAACATGTTTAACCACCTTCTGACGCTTGAACCTATCTGGTTTCTTAGGAGGGACGGATGGCTCGGGATCATCCGTAATCTGCAGAATTAACTTAAGATCAGGAACATCCACATGTGAATTACCCTCCCCATCAGCCGTATCTGAGTCAGAACCTGAGGGGTCAGTATATGTGCCATCTTCATCAGACGAGGTGTCAGTGACAGCAGTGGATTGTGAGGAGATAAGCGCTCGCTTAGAGGACCTCTTGGACTTAGGCGAGCGTTGGTCAGACTGTTTAGTAGTCAAGGACTGGTTCAACTTCTTTAATTAAGCAGATAAATCGTCCGTTTGGGTTCATTTGAATGTTGGGACTATTGTTGTAAATGTCACTCGTTCTTTGGGGGTCATTGTGACCCGTTCGCACGCAGCGGTTCTTTGCTGTGGTGCGAACGGGTTGGAAATGCGCATGCGCTGCAGACGCATTGTGCATGCATTGCGCACACGCGTCATAGCCTGGCGACGATCATTGCCAGGCAACGACGCCGCCAGCGACAAATGTGATTGCAGCGGCGATCGCAAGAAGATGGACAGGCAGGAGGCGTTCTGGGGCGGATACTCACCGTTTTCCAGGCGTGGTGAGTCAAACGCCGGCGTGTCGAGGCGTCCCCATAGGCGGAGATTAGTTGATCGCACAGCAGCAAAAAGTTGGTTGGTGCGATCAACTCGGAATGAGGTCCTTTGTCCGTTAACATACTAATATTAGGAATTAGATTTAAATATTAAATAGTACTATACTAGGAGGAAACTGATAGGGTGTTTAATACTTGCATTGAAACCTACTGTAACTTACCGGTAGGAAATTGTAATTACAACACACATGTAACTTTTGTTTTAAAAAAAAAATCAACATTTTATTAGTAAGTTGCAAATTAACTCGATCTTAGATGGACAATAATAAAATAATCACTGATGTTTGCCCTGGAAATAAATAATGGTGCATATCATTTAGCAATTTCTTTTTTAATACACTACAACCGAAGTGGTTAATAAGAAAGTATTGGAGGTAATAAGGGGAGGGAAGGGGCATTAAATTGCTATAACTAGAAGGGACTGAAAACTCCTTGTGGAAATACAAGGAATGTAGCAAAATATATTAAAAGGAAATTAAGTTAGCAAAGACTCGGGTTGAAAAATGGATTGTTAAGAAAAGCTGTAGTCTAAAGCCAAAGCAGGTTCCTGTACACGCACAGCTAGAAAAATGACACTAATAATGTTGAATGTAATGAGGGAAACCTTACAGTAAAAGATCAGCAATCACATAGAAGGAAACCGCAGGAGGAATTAGGCTGAGTAGCAATAATCTATACTCACCATTAAGGGTCTCATTCAAAATGTAGAATCAGGTTGAGGGGTGTGGCTGCACATGACGGGGTGGGCGTGTCATAGTAGGCGTGTCTGCTACTCCAACAACACTTCCCCCACCCCCGATGGGTGTAATAATACTTTTTAGTAAAGCAAAAGCTATTTGCAGTATATCTCACTCCCCCTTCCCCACTCCCCACAACTCGGGACTGTCCCCTGAAATTGGAACGATATGGAGGTATGGACAAATGGCTGCTTTTACATGTAGTGCAGAAAACTGGGCTAATATAGGATTCATCCTCCTCCAAATTCTAAAAACGGCGGCACATCACAGTTTTGTCAGTGTGCAGATTGGCACCTTCTAGCCTGATCTACTTTAAAGGCCAAATGAAGCCCTTAATATACTGCCTGTCTGACATAGAAGGAGGATGCAGTTACACCCATGGCCGGTGCAAGGTTTCTTGGCACCCTAGGCAAAACTTCTGCCTACTGCCCCTTCCCCATACCCACCCTTCAGGTGAAAGGCATGCTGCTGCTCTCCCCCACCCCAGTCTGTTGCATGGAGCTCTCTTCTCCCCATCTCCCCGGTCTCTGTGGGTGCCTGCTGCTCTCACCTCTCCCCCCCCCCTCGTTAAATGTCTGCTGTTCTATCCCCCACAATCTGTGTGCATGCATCTGCTTATCCCCCTTAGATTGTGTGCATGCCTGCTGCTCATCTCTCAAACCCCCTCGCACACACACACAGACTGCTGCTCTCACCCTCTTTCCTTATCAAATGCAGAGAGTGCACTGTGCAGCCACCTTTACCTGCAGGCTGCATTGCAGAGTAGTCTGTGAAAGAGCCTGGAATGAAGAGTAGCACAGTATGTCACCCCTGGCCAGGACTCCAGGAGATGTCAAAGTTACTGCCTGTGGTGGGTGAAGGCAGTCACGGCTACTGTAAGATGAGTGCTGGGGGGATTGCGGCGGCTGTAAGAGGTAGGACCACGGTACCTTCTTCAGGTAGCTGTAGCAGGCTGCCCCCTCTGGTTCCAGTGCCCCTAGGCAACTGCCTAAAGCTGCCTAGTGGAAGCTCCAGCCCTGGTTACACCTAATCAATAGAGGCATCATATGATCAAGATGATATCCATATGTGCAGTGAAGTACCGTCCCAGGGAGCTTGTTCATCCTGGCCCGGCATGTCCTAATCCCACCCAGCCCATATGACATCATGAACTCACACAGCATGTACTGGTGGAGCAGCAAGATGGATTCCAGACCTTCACAGAATGTGCTAGGGGAGCACCAAGATGGATTCCAAGCATTCATAGCATGTGCCGGGGGAGCACCAAGATGGATTGAAGGCCTTCCCAGCATGTGCTGGGTTAGCACCAAGATGGATTCCAGGCCTTCACAGCATGTGCTGGGGAAGCACCAAGATGGATTCCAGGCCTTCACAGCATGTGCTGGGGGAGCACCAAGATGGATTGAAGGCCTTCACAGCATGTGCTGGGGGAGCACCAAGATGGATTGAAGGCCTTCACAGCATGTGCTGGGGGAGCACCAAGATGGATTGAAGACCTTCACAGCATGTGCTGGGGGAGCACCAAGATGGATTGAAGGCCTTCACAGCATGTACTGGAGAAGCACCAAGATGGATTCCAGGCCTTCACAGCATGTGCTAGGGTAGCACCAAGATGGATTCTAAGCCTTCATATCATGTGCTGGGGGAGCACCAAGATGGATTCCAGGCCTTCATAGCATGTGCTGTGGTAGCACCAAGATGAATTCCAGGCCTTCATAGCATGTTGGTATTCCCAGGTCTGCAAAACAAAAGATAATAATGGAAAGTGAGTGGACACGCAAGACATAGGGTCGAAGATCTGGAAATGGAGATGTGTAGGCAGTATTGGGTACCCAATTACAGGGAGAGCATGCTGCTGGGGGCCAGAAGCTGTAACATGTGAGCAGACCTCTGAGTTGACTATAGAAACTAGATGGCAGATGTACTAAGCCTTGGAGAGAGATAAAATGGAGAGAGATAAAGTACCAGCCAATCAGCTCATAACTGTCATGTTACAGGCTGTGCTTGAATAAAATGACAGTTAGGAGCTGGTTTCTCTCTCTCTACTTTATCAGTCTCCCAGGCTTAGTAATTAGGCCCCTAGGAGCCATTACAAAGCCCTCTGTTATTATTTGCGCCATAAATATTATCTCTCAATAAAACTAAGCGGGACATGTACTAAGCATTGATAAAAGTGGAGAAGTGAGCCAGTGGAGAAGTTGCCCATGGCAACCAATAAGCTACTCTATATATTTTTATAGTATGCAAATTATAAATGTTACGTCAATGCTGATTGGTTGCCATGGGCAACTTTTCCACTGGCTCACTTCTCCACTTTTATCACTGCTTAGTACATGTCCCTCTAATTTGTTACATATTTCCTAATGTTCAAATTTTGGTGGATATACGAGTATGTAAAGTAGAGGCGATCCCCAAAACTCTGCACCCTATGGTAATCTGTTTCCCTACACAGATCAGCAGGGGCAGTTGCACACAGGCATTGTCTCGAGGGCACTTCTAGTCCAGAAATACTGTAGCAAAGTCAGTTTTATTTAACCACCTCTAAAGGTGGGTACACACTGGCCGATATAACGGCGGTTCTATTGAACAGGCGATATATATCGCAGGGTCCGTGTGTACGTGCGATATGCCTGTGAACTCCGTCGTTCACAGACATATCGCGTCGGCCCCGCATCACAGCCGGCGTCCATTATATCTACCGATACCAACCGCCCGCCCGTACACATGCTGTGGTGCGGCGGCCGGCGGTGATTGACAGCTGAACTGGGCGGGCATGTGTACACGCCCGCCCGGTTCATGACTTTAGTCCCCGACGGATCGGGCAGTGCGTATGCCCAGCACACTGCCCGATCCGTCCATAGATATATCTGCCGATCAATTGATCGGCAGATATATCTATCAGTGTGTACCCACCTTAAATGGCTGTGGATGGGGGTGAGGAAGATAATCTTTTGCTTGTGACTTGTAAGTAGTCTTCAGGGTCATCCTCCCAGCTTTGGACTGGGACCAAAATGAAGGAGCCTTGGGCAAACGGCTGCACGCGAAGGAGCCGCCATTCATAAGATGTTTCCTAGGTGACAGTACCATCTTCAGCAAATGAATTCTACAATGATTACTAAATAAAACTAATTGTTTAAGTACAATTTACAAGGTGTGAGTTAGAATAGTGCGGACAGATGTCAGTGAGGCTGCAGAACTAGAAGGGAAAAGCAATAAGCGGTTTGTCAGGAGATGAGAGGGCGCTGAAGATAAATGCCCGGCAACTGTGTCACGTTATTATGATACACTCTATAAAAGCACTGCGCAATGCACAGTCTGCCGCCGCTCATGCCAGGGATATATTCTCAGCCTTCGGCCTCAGAAATGGATGGTGCGAAGGTATCAGGAACTTCCCGAGGACATCGTCTCCCAAAAAACAACAATACCTGTCCAAAGCGCATTCACTACGAGTTCATCCCAGCAGTGCGTTCTTCCAGCACAAATCCCCCCAGAGAGGAACTGATTGTGATTCAGTGTCAGTTGTCTGCTGATAATATAAGTTATCCTCAGAAGCTCTGCGCTGCGCTGGAGGGAGCGCTGGGACGTTGCAGCACGACTGGTAGATACAAACTAGTTGTCATAAAAAATTTTCATATACTGTATCACTCAATTACAAAGCCCTCACATATACATCTCTGACCTTATCTCCCTTTTCACTCCCTCTTTGCTCTGCTAATGCACACCGCTTCTTCTGCCTACTGATTACCTCCTCCCACACCCACCGCCAAGACTTCTCACGTGCTGCTCCCTTTCTCTGGAACTCTCCCCCTCTCTACCAGAAGACCCGCTTCTTTACCATGCCCAGCCATCTCTCATCCTACGACCTCTATCCCATGCTCACTGTCTACCCCACCTGTGTCACCCCTGTGTCTTCTCCTCCCCTTCAGAGTGTAAGCTCTCACGAGCAGGGCCCTCTTCCCTCATGTGCTTATCCTTCTCTTACAGAAACCATCTTCTACTCTATACTCCCATCAACAGCACCAGATCGCTCAGTTTTCTGTCACCTTGATACTTATTTCAGTGTTGTCTGCTGATGTCGCTATATATTCTCTGTACTTGTTCTATATTGTATTGAACTATAAGTCACTTTTTTTGTCTTGTTTTGCTTATTTGTTTATGTATTGTGTAACTGGGCGCTGTGGATCCCATGTGGCGCCATATAAATAAGCAGTTAAGCAGGAGGGTGCACTGGAATTTTACTTGGTGTCAGGTATATTCTTCCCCCATATAAATAATGGTTATTATTAATAATAATAATAATAATAATACTACTAATAATAATAATATCAGGTAGAGCAGTTTGTCATTGACTCCGCATTCATAGCTTCTTGGTTCAGAAGAATAGGAGAGCTAAACGGTGTAACACTGGCACCAGCATTGTACCCAAAACATCTCCACCCAGGTACACGACACGGTATCTGGATGATAGATCTACGGTGTTTAGGTAGACAGTCAGGTTGCCACCATACTGTATAGTGAACAGGATTCCTGTTGACAGGTACAAATGTCGACAGGTTCAAAAAGGTCAACATCACAATGGTCGAGAGTCTTGAGACACAAATGGTCGACACATGTTTTTTCCCCCATGTTTTCCCAACATTTGCTTGATTTACTATCCATATGAACTACGATTGGGAATAGTAACCCGTGGCGAGCGCAGCGGTAGCGGAACAAGACACCTTGAATGAAGCATGGCGAGCAAAGCTAGCCCGCAAGCGAATACGTGTCTACTGATGACAGCTACATATTACCAAACGTAGAAGCATTGACCCAAAGAAATAAAAAAAACTTGTGTCAGCCATTTGTGAACATCACACCCTGTTGATTTTTTGACCCTGTCAACTTTAACCCATAGTTGCCCACCCTCCATCATTCTGCAGGAAACTCCCTGAAATAGCAGCAATCTCCCTAACTCCCTGAATAGTGCAGCAATCTCCCTGATTACACCTTACCCCCATTATGTAGCTGTTACATTCTTGGGGGAGGGGGGGGGGGGGGGAAATCAAAGATAAATACATTCAAATGGGATCATTAGTGTCATTTCCCTGCATTGGTGATAAGGCACAATGGGGGTCATTCCGAGTTGATCGCTCGCTAGCAGTTTTTAGCAGCCGTGCAAACGCTATGCCGCCTCCCACTGGGAGTGTATTTTAGCTTAGCAGAAGTGCGAACGAAAGGATCGCACAGCGGCTACAAAAAAAAATTGTGCAGTTTCAGAGTAGCTCAAAACCTACTCAGCGCTTGCGATCACTCCAGACTGTTCAGTTCCTATTTTGACGTCACGAACACGCCCTGCGTTCTCCCAACCACGCCTGCGTTTTTCCTGGCACGCCTGCGTTTTTCCGAACACTCCCTGAAAAGGTCAGTTGCCACCCAGAAACGCCCACTTCATGTCAATCACTCTGCGGTCAGCAGTGCGACTGAAAAGCTTCGCTAGACCTTGTGTAAAAATACATCGGCCGTTGTGTAAGTACATCGTGCATGCGCACTGCGCCACATACGCAGAAGTGCCGTTTTTTTACCTTAATTGCACCGCGGCGAACATTTTCAGCTAGCGATCAACTCGGAATGACCCCCAATGATCCCTATGGCTACATGCATTTAAATAAGGTTTCTTGTGGCCACTTACAGTATACGGAACCTCTTGTAAAACACAATACACAAACAATTCCTGCAGAATATCAGTGTCTTTTCTTCAACAAATAGATATTACTAAATTTGGGCCTCATTTACATTTGGATGTAAGTCATTTTCATAACACGCCTCTCCAATGTAGCAGCACACGCCCGCGCTTTTAGTTGTTACTTTCACAATCTCCCTGAAATGCTTTTTCAAAAGTAGGCAGGTATGCTTTAACCTCTATTGACCTTTTATCTGTTGACCTATGCATGTCAACCATATGATGTTGACTTATTGACTACCTACCTAAACCCTGTAGAACTTCTATACCACCCCACAGTGACTTCTATGCCAGCATAGATTTGCAGGAGAGATTCTTCTTGGTAATGATTTTGTTAATGCAGTCGCCGTAGGAAACAAGTGTATCGCTGCCAGTTGGGAGTTTTGAACTTGACAGACACTCAGAAGTCCTGACATGTACAACCCAAATTCATTCTCTGTTTACAAAGCCGCCAATGGCCCTCATTCCGAGTTGTTCGCTCGCAAGCTGCTTTTAGCAGCATTGCACACGCTAAGCCGCCGCCTACTGGGAGTGAATCTTAGCTTAGCAAAACTGCGAACGAAAGATTCTCAAAATTGCGACTAGAAATTTCTAAGCAGTTTCTGAGTAGCTCGAGACTTACTCTTCCAGTGCGATCAGTTCAGTGCTTGTCGTTCCTGGTTTGACGTCACAAACACACCCAGCGTTCGCCCAGACACTCCCCTGTTTCTTCAGCCACTCCCACGTTTTTCCCAGAAACGGCAGCGTTTTTTCACACACTCCCATAAAAAGGCCAGTTTCCGCCCAGAAACACCCACTTCCTGTCAATCACACTACGATCACCAGAACGAAGAAAAAACCTTGTAATGCCGTGAGTAAAATACCAAACTTCTTAGCAAATTTACTTGGCGCAGTCGCAGTGCGAACATTGCGCATGCGCAATTAGCGGAAAATCGCTGCGATGCGAAGAAAATTACAGAGCGAACAACTCGGAATGAGGGCCAATATCCTAAAGCAGCTGCAAAAATATCATGAATGCACAGAAGCAGCTTTTGTGCTGTATTGGTAAATGTCGCTCACTGCGCTCAGATTCACTTTGGTGCAATGACGCATTGATGCTGATATGGCAGCGTGCACTGATTCTCAATACAATCCTGCTGAATGAATGCAGAAGACACAATCAGGGGAATCTGTCTCAGCATCAAAGGATAGCTATATACAGGCTCTTGTGTAAACCAGTACACTATATACTAGTGATGAGCGGGTTCGGTTCCTCGGAATCCGAACCCCCACGAACTTCACCCATTTTACACGGGTCCGAGGCAGACTCGGATCCTCCCGCCTTGCTCGGTTAACCCGAGCTCGCCCGAACGTCATCATCCCGCTGTCGGATTCTCGCGAGATTCGTATTCTATATAAGGAGCCGCGCGTCGCCGCCATTTTCACTCGTGCATTGGAGATGATAGGGAGAGGACGTGGCTGGCGTTCTCTCAGTTTGTTCAGTGTGCTGCAAATATCTGTGCTCAGTGTGCTGCAATTATCTGTGCTCCGTGTGCTTGCAAATATCTGTGCTCAGTGTGCTGAAAATATCTACGTTCTCTGCCTGAAAAACGCTCCATATCTGTGCTCAGTGTTCTTTATTGTGGGGACTGGGGACCACCAGTATTATATAGGAGGAGGACAGTGCAGAGTTTTGCTGAACAGTGACCAGTGACCACCAGTATTATACGTTCTCTGCCTGAAAAACGCTCCATATCTGTGCTCAGTGTGCTGCAAATATCTGTGCTCAGTGTGCTTTATTGTGGGGACTGGGGACCACCAGTATTATATAGGAGGAGGACAGTGCAGAGTTTTGCTGAACAGTGACCAGTGACCACCAGTATTATACGTTCTCTGCCTGAAAAACGCTCCATATCTGTGCTCAGTGTGCTGCAAATATCTGTGCTCAGTGTGCTTTATTGTGGGGACTGGGGACCACCAGTATTATATAGGAGGAGGACAGTGCAGAGTTTTGCTGACCAGTGACCACCAGTATTATACGTTCTTTGCCTGAAAAACGCTCCATATCTGTGCTGCATTGTAGTATATAGGAGTACAGTGCATAATTTTGCTGACCACCAGTATATAATATATAGCAGTACGGTACAGTAGGCCACTGCTCTACCTACCTCTGTGTCATCAAGTATACTATCCATCCATACCTGTGGTGCATTTAAGTTGTGCGCAGTCTATATAGTAGGAGTACAGTGCATAATTTTGCTGACCACCAGTATATAATATATAGCAGTGCGGTACAGTAGGCCGCTGCTCTACTTACCTCTGTGTCGTCAAGTATACTATCCATCCATACTTGTGGTGCATTTAAGTTTTTGTGCGCAGTATATATATAGTAGTAGGACAGTGCATAATTTTGCTGACCACCAGTATATAATATATAGCAGTATGGTACAGTAGGCCACTGCTCTACCTACCTCTGTGTCATCAAGTATACTATCCATCCATACCTGTGGTGCATTTACGTTTTTGTGCGCAGTATATATATAGTAGTAGGACAGTGCATAATTTTGCTGACCACCAGTATATAATATATAGCAGTACGGTACAGTAGGCCACTGCTCTACCTACCTCTGTGTCATCAAGTATACTATCCATCCATACCTGTGGTGCATTTAAGTTTTTGTGCGCAGTATATATAGTAGTAGGCCATTGCTATTGATATATTACTGGCATATAATTCCACACATTAAAAAATGGAGAACAAAAATGTGGAGGGTAAAATAGGGAAAGATCAAGTTCCACTTCCACCTCGTGCTGAAGCTGCTGCCACTAGTCATGTCCGAGACGATGAAATGCCATCAACGTCGTCTGCCAAGGCCGATGACCAATGTCATAGTAGAGAGCATGTAAAATCCAAAAAAATAAAGTTCAGTAAAATGACCCAAAAATCTAAATCAAAATCGTCTGAGGAGAAGCGTAAACTTGCCAATGTGCCATTTACGACATGGAGTGACAAGGAACGGCTGAGGGCCTGGCCTATGTTCATGGCTAGTGGTTCACCTTCACATGAGGATGGAAGCACTCATCCTCTTGCTAGAAAACTGCAGTGCCACTCCTAGATGGGCCAGGTGTTTGTGTCGGCCACTTGGGTCGCTTAGCTTAGCCATCCATCCAGCGACCTTGGTGCACCTCTTTTTTCTTTGCATCATGTGCTGTTTGGGGACTATTTTTTGAAGTGCCATCCTGTCTGACACTGCAGTGCCACTCCTAGATGGGCCAGGTGTTTGTGTCGGCCACTTGGGTCGCTTAGCTTAGTCATCCAGCGACCTCAGTGCAAATTTTAGGACTAAAAATAATATTGTGAGGTGTGAGGTGTTCAGAATAGACTGGAAATGAGTGGAAATTATGGTTATTGAGGTTAATAATACTATGGGATCAAAATTACCCCCAAATTCTATGATTTAAGCTGTTTTTGAGGGTTTTTTGTAAAAAAAACACCCGAATCCAAAACACACCCGAATCCGACAAAAAATTTTCAGGGAGGTTTTGCCAAAACGCGTCCGAATCCAAAACACGGCCGCGGAACCGAATCCAAAACCAAAACACAAAACCCGAAAAATGTCCGGTGCACATCACTAGTATATACATGCACACATGTATACACCATCGGCTGAGTTTCGAAAGCTAAGTTTAAATTTGTATACTGTTTTTCTACACTTGGCTCTGAACAATGGGGGTCATTCTGTCCCGATCGCATGCTGCATAGTGCGATTGGGTCAGTACTGCATGTGCACCGGTGCCACAGTGCGCCAGTGCATGCCAGACGGCCGAAGGCCGTCGTTGCCTAGCGATCGCCCCTGCCTGATTGACAGGCAGAGGTAGTCGCTGGGCGGGAAGGGACTGGACGGCGGTGTTAAGCCGCCGTTTAGGGGGCACAGTCCGGCCAGCGCAGGCGTGGCCGGACCGTCGGGGGGGGGTGGGGGGGGCAGGCTGCGGCAGCTGCATGACATCACACATGCAGCCACTGCGACCCAGGCAGCGAAGAGGTTCTCCTGGCCGGGTCGTACTCCTGAAATGCAAAAGCGATGCATTTGCAGTCCTACGGGGGGGGGGAGCACTGACATGCGGGGCGGACTAGCCCTGTGGTGGGCGTCCCCCCACATGTCTGAGTGCCTGATCGTAGCTACGATCAACTCAGAATGATCCCCAATTTTGCAAATGAATTTCAAACTGTACAAGTATATACTGTATCATTCTCAATACTGTCTGACTGGCCGCGTCTGGTAGCATATTCCCATATTCCGGTATGCAAGCTTTGCTTTGTTCAGGTAATGTTGGATTCAGGATATTTATGGTACACAGCTGAGCATTACATAATAAGCAAATGAGCAAAACATTGCAGTAAGCTCTGGGTGTCTTTCATCGCCAGTAAATTGCTTTCCAAAGCTGGAAAATAATAAATTCTAAAAATAATGATCTTTTACCAGCTTAAATTGTAAGCACTTTTTATATTTTCAGTGTACGCAAGATTAAACTGTGCTGTTCAATACTGAGGCCCAGATGTAGCTTTTTTTTGCGCCCCTATCCCCATGCAATATTCTGTTCCTCCCCATGCACTGTGGATGGCTCCAAGCTACACTACATCCCATCCGTATTAATAAGTGTAGACTATAAGCATAGTCCAGTAGTCCTAATTCTGTGCGACGGTCCTGAGTTCTGCAAATTAAAAATACACAGATTTCAGGTATCGGGTGGATTAGTGAGTGTGACGTGATATAAAATCTCCAATTTATTTTTCATTTTGTGCATTTTTTTGTATTGGTTAATAATCAATACAGCACGTGGCAAGCCTAAAAAATAGTGACACAATCAGTATATTACAATTTTGGTGGAAGGAAAACAGTCACGCGCTGAGTCACGCTGGACCTGGTGCTCCTTCTGCAGCTATAGTGAACACATCTGTATGCTCCCCCAAAACGCAATCACAGACCAAGGCTGCAACCGTTGTACAACTCGCACCTGAATAACAATAGGCAGCCAGGGCCGGTTCTGGGGCTCTGTGCGCCTCGGGCGGAAATAGGGGGCGTGGCTTTGTACAGGGGACGTGGTCATTTATGCCCCCTGTACAGACTACTGTAGCGCTCTGAACTGTGCGGTGCGCGATGACGTCATCGCGCACCGCACAGTAAAGGACCTCTCCACGTAGGGAAACTAGACTACGCATCTAGTTTCCCTTCACAGCGGCCAGCGGCAGCGGGCAGCGGGAGGCACAGCAGCAGCGGATCTTACCCTGGTGCGGCACCCTCCGGGAGGCGACGCCCCGGGCAAAAGTCTTGCTTGCCCGTGGCAAGATCCGCTACTGTAGGCAGCACATCTTGAGCTATGGCTGATAGGTCAGGTTAGCTATGAGCTCCATAATACTGTCCCCACAGAGGTAGCAGGATTCCGCACAACCATGGACGGGTAAGCGGGGCAAACTCATAATGGACACACTGGAGTACAGCAAGAGGATACAACACTCACTAGCAATAGCCCAAAAAACGTAGCAGGCAGCCTCAAGGGGGAGGACGCCCCATGCACAGTAAAAGACAAAAGTCATGGAATGGGGTGCTCACTTCATGTCTTCCTGTGCTCTATCAGTAGCTGGGAGGGTGTTTCACACCAGTTACCAGAGCAGAGGCAGCAATAAGGCAGGAGAGACTTTCCTACAGAGTAACCATACTTATTGCGGCACTGGCAAAAGCAATGCCATTAAGATACCCCCCACACACCGTGGGCAGAGGAGGGAGTTGAGAGTGGCAAAGAGGCGCCGGGGGTTGGAAGACTGGGAGGAGATGAGAATTTTGAAGTATGATTGATTAGCGAGGGAAAGGGCAGATCTGAAGGACGAGAACATAAGTTTGAAATGGAAGTCTGCCTTAGAGCGTCATTTCCTCCGCTGTCAGCGGTAAGTGAGCATTTTTGCAGATATCGGGTGCATTTGGTGTACATCGTTATGCACAATGCAACACCAACAATACTATTTGTCTCCTAACAAAACAAGGGCTGCACCCTCTGATAACTTTGTTACCTAAATGATACAGGTTTCATGTGAATTACTTAATTTTATGATAAAATAATTATTAATAATTATCATGCAACTTGTGCAGCAGACATTCCTGGGGACTCATGTCGCTCCCACATGTCACCTATATGAACATTTTCCAGTTGTGAGTCCCGAAACATAAAAAAGTGCAATGTTTTTGCTCACATACTGTAAGCTTCCCTGCAGTAGGTGCTTTCTCAGACGCTGCTGGCGGCTTCATACAGGAACGTTGCGTGATATGTGGCTGTCAGCAGCTGGCTCTCTTGGCACAATGAGGCAGAAAACCTGCCAGGTATCATGTTTCTACTTTCCCTTTGTGTGGCCGGCCAGACATTGGTCACCGGGGTGTTCCTGTAATACTGTTGTCACATATGTTACACAGGGCACAAATGTTTGCTGCATCATCCCTGGTACATTCCTGTTGTGATGCCGCGTGTGTCAGGATGCATCATGCTACCGTTGTCGGTGTCCTGATAGATACTCATTTTTATGACGGGTTAATAGGCGATATATAGCACCTACGTGTCCTATACCTTCTGGTAGAAAGTAGAGATGTGCACCGATGTTGGTTTTGAATCTATATTAACTTCGAGTTTTGGTTTCGGATCTGTATTTTTTCAAAAATGTATAAAACAGCTAGAGTCACATAATTTGGTTTCCTACAGTATTATTAACCTCAGTTAACAACATTTCAAGTCATTTCTGCTCAATGTTTGACCACCTCACAATATTTTTTTCATCCAGTTTAGGCCAAAAAGTTGCACCGAGGTAGCTGGCTGACTAAACTAGGCGATAGCAGTGGGTGGCACGAACATGTGGCAGTTCAACTTCAAACATGGCTCATCTAGGAAAGTGGCAGACAGGATGGCGGTTTAATAAACTATATGACCCCATATAAAGTAACCCAGAATGTTTTCATTAATCATGAAGTAGTTCAGACATCCAAGGGAAGTACAGGGAAATGGAAATACATAGTGGAAGGCAGATCAAATAATGATTGATTGATTGATTGATTGATTGATTGATTGATTGATTGGATTGACTGTTAAAAACAAATTAAGATGTGGACTATATCCACCTTTTGTTTTGCTACAAGTCAGGAGAGAAAAGGCCATACAAATACAAGACTGATCAATTGATTGTTTATTACAAAAAAAAAAAAAAAATTACAATGAGACTTGGACTCTGTCGACAGAGAAGAGGCCATTAAAGAATAAAAGAATGATCGACTGATTGATGGATTAATTAAAATAAATTTGTGTGAGGTGCCACATAATGTCTTGTTAAAAATGTGCTGCGAATTAGTAATACAAAGACCGTCCCCAATGTCCCCACAAAATACAGCCCAATATTAAAAGAAAAGTGGTGCAAAATGGAATTGTCCTTGGGCCCTCCCACCCACTTTTATGAAGGACATGCACAGTTTAACAAACCAAGCACTTCAGCGACAGTGTCAGGATTCTGTAACTTGTCTGTCCCCGGCGGGGGCGCTAGTGGGTCAGTGTTGGTGTGACGTAATACACGAGGAGACCGAAGAATAGTCCTGCGCATAGGCGCTGATATTTATTATGTCACAGGGATCACTAAGCAATTGAATAACAGGTGCAATGGAATGCAATTGCAGTGGAATGCAAAACCAGAAATAAAAGGAAATAAATATTCAAAAGTCACTGGTAACTATGATTGAAACAAACAGAACTCCGGTAATTGTAAAAAGCACACAGTCTCAGTATAACTCAGGATGAAATAACTTTGGAAAAAACAGAACTCTGATAAATGTACAGTCTATGAAGCACAAGTCCAGATAGCCTAACGGGCTTAAGCAGGAGACAGTCTCTTACTGCTGGTGGATTGTGGCTGGAGTTTGTAGTTCCACAGGAACACTGGAACAGGGAGATGACTTGGAGATGCCAGAAATAGAAGACTGCTGGAAACAAAGGATTGAAGACTGGAACCTGGAACTGGAAACTGGAACTGCTGGGACCTGTAGTTCCACAGGTCCAATACACAGGGGTATCTCTGCAGACAGATGACTGCAAACAGGAGACGCCTGTTCACAGAATGTGACGTGTTGTCCAAGGCGATGAGACTGTGCCAGGAACTGGAGTTTATACCCCTTGGTCTGTGATGATTGGATGTTGTATCTGTGAGGACACACCCTGCTGGATTAGGTGTTCAGATCAGCTGTGGGTTAGCTGAAGCACTGTGTACTCCAGGCTGCAGTAGACTGAAAACTGGAACTGGAACAGAACTGAACTGCTGGAACCTGTAGTTCCACAGTAGTGATGCGACGGAGAATGCAGATTCCTGACAGACAGGGCCTGCCACTTTTCTGGCTGAAGTCTTGGTTTGTTTGGGCCCCCACAAAATAATTTTTTGGAAGGACTACCTCCGATCAGTAATGAGGAGGTTGTTGATAGAAACATAGAAACATAGAATTTGACGGCAGATAAGAACCACTTGGCCCATCTAGTCTGCCCCTTTTTTTTATCCTTTAGGTAATCTCAACCCTTTTTGAACCTTAATTCTTTGTAAGGATATTCATATGCCTATCCCAAGCATGTTTAAATTGCTCTACAGTCTTAGCCTCTACCACCTCTGATGGGAGACTATTCCACTTATCCACTACCCTTTCTGTGAAGTAATTTTTCCTTAAATTTCCCCTGAACCTCCCCCACTCCAGTTTCAGTGTATGTCCTCGAGTTCTAATATTTCTCTTCCTTTGAAGAATGTTTATGAAGGACATGCACAGTTTAACAAACCAAGCACTTCAGCGACAGGGCCTGCCACTTTTCTGGCTGAAGTCTTGGTTTGTTTGGGCCCCCACAAAATAATTTTTTGGAAGTACTACCTCCGATCAGTAATGAGGAGGTTGTTGATGAGAGTGTTATTTACAACAAATTATCATAAATTTGTAAAATGTTGTCTCGTTTTGAAAGTCAAGCCTGGCGGGAAAACCTGAGCTGGCGCATGTATTTTCTGGGACCCCTGAAGTTCGGGTGGGCTTGGATTTTGGAAGAATGAGCCAGCTCATCTCTAGTACAAAGTTGTGTCAAGTTTTTGGCCTCTGTGATCCTTCCAGTTAAACGGCATGACTAGATCGTTGACTATATTTTTTAGGATTTATACTCTAATTCATAACGCAATAATGGCTCATTTCTGAAAGACGTCTATTTATTATACTGTAGATGCTACATGTAACTGATAAGCAGCAATACAGCGTATCCAATAGGTAGCTTCCACGTGACACTGTAGGAGGTATATAGTTAATGCACAGTATATGCAAAGTATCACCAATAGCATAGTAATTAATATTTGCAGACTGACTTCTGTTCATTATCAACTTATAGAAATACACAGCTGAAGTAATAATTTCCTATACATAGCGCTGTAGTAATATAACGCTTAGATAATATTCCATGCACTAGAGCAGGGATTGAGGTTTTCACACATTGACAGAACTTCATGTAACATATGTATAATTGGTTATCTCACTCACTTAGGGGAATTCATTTCCCACATGCATTTCCATCTTGTGCTAAATAATCAGCCTGACTATAATAATCTTCCTTCTCACGGGAGAGCGCAGAAAAAGCAGCTTCATTTCCAGATATCAGAAGCTATGTGACTCTGACAGAGGCTTTTATCTGAGGACGGCATAAAACACCTTTCATCTATTTTATATACAAGCTCCCTGTAATATCAGAGACATGCATTAGTAACAGCCTAATAATAGCAACACAGGTCTCTCCTCTCCCCCCTAACTCATTTGTGTTCTGCATTCAGTGACACACTGAGGGGGTACATTTACTAAAGCTTCAAAAATGAAAAGTGGTGATGTTGCCCAGATTGTGTCTATCATTTCTCTATTGTATCCTAGAAAATGATAGACAGAATCTAATTGGTTGCTATAGGCAACATCACCTCTTTTCATTTTTAGAAGCTTTAGTAAATATACCCCTGATCATATTAAGGAGTTACTAGTAAATAAATGTGTTATACATAAGTCACGTGATACACACCTCCCCCTCTTGTCGGCATGTACTGGTGCCTTCTGCAGGCACCCCAATCTCCATTCTCCTTCATGGAATATCCCTAGAGTCAGTGTCAGATCAAGGTCCACACGCAGAGCCGGCCTTAGGCATAGGCAAACTAGGCAAATGCCTAGGGCATTTGGTATGCTTAGGGGCACCAGCAGCTTCTGCTGATTAAAATGATATGCGGCATGCCTATATTCTGTGTGTGACTGCAGCTGTATCTGCATACGAAATTCTACGTTGCAGTGTATTCCTGGAAATCACTGTCATGTAGCATTTCGTATGCAGATACAGCCGCAGTCGCACACAGAATATAGGCATGCTGCATATCATTTTTATCAGCAGAAGCTGCTTGTGCATCCTAGCCACATAGTAATGCAAATAAGATGCATTTTCATAAACAAAAGGAGCCCAACGTTAGCGGAGCTGCCAGCTGACTCATGCCAGGCATCTCCTGCAGAACTAGCGGCGGTGCTAGGGGGCACCAGCCAAACTCTTGCCTAGGGCATCATATTGGTTAGGGCCGGCTCTGTCCACACGGGCCCTGAAATTTATAATGGGACTATTGCGTGTTCTGCATTGGGCATACCTCCCAACTGTCCCAATTTTCGTGTGACAGTCCCAATTTTTTGAGACTGTCCCGTTGTACCACCTGCAGGCTGCAGTGTACCGTGGTAATGGTGGGGGGGGGGGGGGGGCTGGGGGCAGTTGGGAGGCTCCTGCACTCGCTGCTCTGCTTAGCAGAGCAGCGGAGAATAGACGCTGTGCACATGCGCCCAGCGTCTATCCACTGGAGTCAGAGGAAGAGGGGCCATGATAGCAGCTCACAGAGCGCTGGGTATGCCCCCTCACTGGCGAAAACGGTTGCGGCACTCCCACAAAGCCACACCCCCTTTACACAAGCTATGCCCCCTATTCAAAATCGGGAGCAGCTTAGTCGCGCAAGTGTCCTTCTTCCACTCTACGAAATGTTGGGAGGTAGGCACTGGGTGTGATTAGCGCCACAGAGAATTTCTTCCTGCATGGGCAGCGGGGTGTCGTGGCATAGTACATCACCGCACTTCCTCCCTACACTACATCACTACTACACTACATCTTCGTACTACGGGGCCAATGCGGATGGGATGCGATAAATTTGACTGCAATAACTAAATTGCAGGGATATATCTATTATCATATACAGGTCAGAGCTTGCAAGAAAGATCTGACAATGCATATCCAGTTACAGCAATTCTCAGGATATACCCTCAGATTGTACAACACGTCTTTGCCCTGGTCTCTAGACGTGGGAGAAGTTTAGAGTACAGACAGGATAGGGGGAAAGGAGGGGTTGGCCTGAGAGTGAGGATGGGAGGAGTAGAAGTTAAAAGAGCGCAGCCAGGTATAGGAACAGGAAGGGTGCGGACTTTGTCTTGGGGATGGGAGGGACTACTTTGGATGTCTGCCAACTCACTACAGTGCATCAGTCCGGGGGTGGCTGGCAAATTCACATTACACCACACAGTAGTGTCCTTTAGTCACATTACGACACACAGTAGTATCCATTATTGACATTACACCACAAAATAGAGCCCCTTATACACGATACACCACACAGTAGAGCCCCTTATACACGTTACACCACACAGTAGACCCCTTTATACAGGTTATGCCACAGAAGAGCCCCAAATACACATTATGCCATGGTAGAGTCCCTTATGCATTACTCTACAGAAGAGACGCTTATACATGTAATGTCAGGCGGAGACCCTTATACACATTATGCCAGGTACAGCTCCTCATTCACATTACTCCACAGTAAATCCCCCATTCCTCATTCCTCCTTATCATCATCATCATCATCATCATTCCTCCCCCATATCTCTGTGACTGAAGGCAGGGTGGGGCCAGTCACTGTCAGGCACTAAACTGCTGTGGTTGACATACAATACTAGTACAGCAGTGGTGCAAGTATTGTCAGCGGTTCTGCGTGCACAGTGCATATGCGCTGCATATGTGCTGGGTGCCAGGCACCGCTGGCACAGTGCTAGTTACGACCCTGCCCAACACAGACTACTGACCTGATCTTCTCATCCTGTTCAGGGCTCCCCTGTATGATTCATGTCAGGCACTGTAATGTCTCCATGATAAAACTACTACGCTTGCTCCATCAGGCACTGCAGCAGAAATAGTATCTTTTCTTCACAGTTGGTGAGAGGCGCAGGTGGCAAGAGGGGTGGAAGCACTGGTGGTGAAGGGAGCAGAGCCACAGGTGAGGAGGGAGGCAGAGATACATTTGAAGAAGAAGGCAGTGATATCAAGTGCCTCCATGTGTAGGGGAAGATTGGCATTGAGAAATGACTCTTGAAGAGTCCTCCTCTGTGAGGAGGTAATTGGTGACCTTGGTGATGGCAATATCAATGGAGTGGAGATATCAGATTTGGAGTGGGAGGAGATGATGGAGAAGAGGCGGTTGCTGACACCCTGCTCAAGAAGCTTAGAGGTGTGGGGCAATATAAGGCTAGTGAGACACGCCAGGTCAAGGATCGTAACCTATGAATGTTCCCTCTATCCCTCTGTGGTTTCTTGCCTGCTATCAGTGGCGTGAAGAGCTGGGTGAGTAACTGTAAGACTAATGGCATTTATTTTATTTGACTGTTGTGATAATTTTGTAAAGTATTAATTTCTAAAGCATTAGATTCATTGGGTAAGATGGCCAGATCCGTGCAGTGGAGTGATATTACCTCAGTGGTTTCACAGTAACGTTCATTTCTGCCTCATTCTTTTCTCCCTCATTTTATTCTGACACAATTTTTAGGATTTATGCATATATTAATATTTTCTAATACTATTATTATTGCAGCAAGTTTTCTTCTTAGCATTCTCACACCATCGGGCATTCTGAGCTGAAGTCCAACTTTTGTCCCTATCTGTGCTGCGGTGAAGCAGCTCTTGTGCGGAGCTTAGTCCCTGTGCTCCGCTTTCCGCACAGCAGGGTGCACAGCACTGTCTTTGGAATATCTCCTGCACTAGATTTATGAACTGTGCTGAGCTCTGCATCTATTCCTCCGTAAGTTAACTCGAGGCTAGTGCAGTTTCCCGGGAGCTTTGATCTACTCCTTAGGCATGCGTATGTCTTTGTATCAAACAACATCTAATGCTCTGCTTTACATGGCTCTGCTGTGCCGCCGCTCTATAACTCAGCACCATCATAGTATATCAGTGCCATGGTAATGCCGTACACTGCTACGTTCCCTGAAGCTGAGGCTCCCTGCATTGCAGCGCTGCAAGTCCATGTTTGCTTTTGTAAGAATCAATGCGATGATGCAACAATTTGCACTGGCTGCAGGCGGTGGGATTATAACGCATACAGACATCTACAGCGTAGCTGTCCTATTGGCGCTCAAAGATGCCCCTATCCTCATCATTATTATTATTATTACATTTTAATTATAAGGCGCCACAAGTGTTTTGCAGCGCCGTACAAAGGACAGTACAGGGAGACAAAACTTAGCATTACAGTAAATAAATAACAAAAATAGAGTACAGGTAACAAAGAGGACCACAATTCTCAAAACATAATACAGCTAAGATGTAGCGAGGGAGTAATCATCGTACTACTTGGGGCTGGCGGCCATAGATAGAGATGAGCCTTTACCAGCAGGAGAAAAAGCGGGTAAAGATGCTCGCTGAGTAAGAGAAGAGCTGTGAGTGAAATGTGTCGAGAAGAGGACTTTGACAACAAGAGGAAAGAAAAGCTACCAATCTAGTGAGAAGGGGCGACAGACATGATGGTGTTGTCAACAGTGATAGAGATATTGGTCGGGGGTGTTACTCTGGCTGCGGGAAAGATAATGAGTTCAGTTTTATCCATGTTGAGCTTCAGAGAGCGTTCAGACATCCAGAAGGAGATGGCAGAGAGGCAACTGGAAACCTGAGAGAGGACAGAGGGGGACAGATCAGGAGAGGAGAGGTAGAGTTGTGTGTCATCAGCATAGAGGTGGTATTGAAGGCCAAAAGAATTAATGAGTGCACCCAGGGAAGAGGTGCACAGGGAGAACAGATGGGAGCCTAGGACAGAACCCTGAGGAACACCAAAATGAAGGATGGAAGGGTGTGAGGTGGTGCTGGAATCATCATCAATGCCTTCCTTTACAGTGCACAGCGACACTTCCCGACGCTGTACATCGTCATTTACATTTTTTTCCCCGGAGGGGACATGGCTACACCTCCCGAATTTGGGTCCACCTCCTTCAGTACCGGGGCCGCGCAGCTGTCTCAACGGCTCTGGCCACAAATGCAAAATATCTGTAACTCTGAATGAAGATCTTTGCTGCCAGGGCAACAATTGCACTAAAATTCAGTTTTACGTTGTGCAAGTGAACTTTATATCAACACAGATGTGGATGGTACAATTGATGGGTAACCTTGATGGTGGGAAACCATCTACAAGGGAACTATCGATGGTTTCACCCACCGATGGTCACTCTTGCTTTACTCTTCATTAAGCTGCAGGCTTATCAGAGCCCAGTCAGAGCCCGGGGACGGACCTTTGCAGGAGTGTCATGGTGTTTATGTATCACTGATTGTGGGGAACCATCTGGTTCACCTCCATCGATGGAAAAACATTCTACATTGGCCATAGACTATTGATGAATTTAAATCGATAGTAGGTGGCCATCCCTACTACAGGCACACCGTGGGGTCTATACTGTGTGATGGGTGTGTGGTATGGGTGTCTCCATTGACTTTTCCCCCATTGTAGATACCCCACTGCCAGATTTTGTTCAGCAGACCTCCTCCCCCCCCGTATCTGATGTTTTGAAGAAGCCCCTCAACCGATCTGTTAATTGCAAATACAGTGCAAAATAATGCATCTTGTGGTTCATGCTTGAAAGCAACAGGGGCAGTTCAATTCAGGGCGATGTGCCGCCATGTATTACCGCAATGTCCATCTGCGCACATTTCTTATGGCAGTAAGCAGTGTTTGCTCACTTTTCTACAAGGAGAGATAATGGAAGATGCTAGTTGCGTGCCTTCTCCCGACGGTCCCGCGCATTTTTCACTGAGCTGAATGACCCCCAGTAAGTTTAAACAGTCAGTCAATGCAGTTAAAGCTTTAATTAGTTAGTTAAGTAGCATTCCTCTCTGGGATGGAATCCAACAGCCAGAAACAAGGAAATAACATCAGCAGATCTGGACCTGTTCCTGTACAATGCTGCGTAATGTGATTTGCGCTGTATATACATACACGATAAAAATAAATATCCCCAGAAAACAGAAAGAGCACATAGGCCCGTGGGCCGCTGTATTTGGTCTGACAGTAAAGAAAACCAGGAGGTAAACAAATAGATTTTATTTGTGTCAGTTTCATCTCCAGTCGATAGTTTACAGTCCCGGCAACGGCTGCGCTCCTCTGATGTGGAAGACGCGTCCTGGGAACTCTCTGTCTTCTTACATTGTTTACTTCTTACTTTCAGTTACTTTCTTGTAAGAAGATAGAAATGTCTCGCGCCCGGTGGTGCCAGGAATTATGATTTTCATCCACATCTGCCAGCGTCTGAAAACCACATACTGGAGAAATTCTAATTCACGAAAAGGAAAAATATGTCCCTGTTTTCTGCCTATAACCAGATGTTCACAGCTCTTTATCTAGTCTCAGCGTGCGCTTTCCTCCCGTCGCACCCTCGTAACAGCAATACAGGGACATGAATAACGGTTTGCAAATGTCACTTGGGCCTTAAAAGTAATGTCTACCTACAGTCACATTAAACACGGGCTCAACAAGGTATAATTCTGCTTAAAGGAACCTCGCTGTGTAAGTATATTTTCCAAAATGCAACACACTTTTCTCTGCATTGTGGAGGATGTCTACTGAGGACATGTCACCGCAACACACAACGGGTTGGATGCACCACGCACGGCATTGCTAATCACATACTGTACATGTCGGCATTTACTAACGCCGTATGCCTGAAGATTTCAGCAAATAACAGCTCTGCTGATAATAACTGTCCTTTGCGATCACTGATCCGGGAGTGCATCTGCTCTAGTGTCATATGACGCAGCTCTCCTGATAATAACTGTCCTTTATGATCACTGATCCGGGAGTGCATCTGCTCTAGTGTCATATGACGCAGCTCTCCTGATAATAACTGTCCTTTATGATCACTGATCCGGGAGTGCGTCTGCTCGTGCGTCATATGATGCAGCTCTCCTGATAATAGCTGTCCTTTATGATCACTGATCCGGGAGTGCGTCTGCTTGTGCGTCATATGACGCAGCTCTCCTGATAATAGCTGTCCTTTATGATCACTGATCCGGGAGTCTGTCTCCTCGTGTGTCATATGACGCAGCTCTCCTGATAATAACTGTCCTTTATGATCACTGATGTGTGAGTCTGTCTCCTCGTGCGTCATATGATGCAGCTCTCCTGATAATAGCTGTCCTTTATGATCACTGATCTGGGAGTCTGTCTCCTCGTGTGTCATATGACGCAGCTCTCCTGATAATAGCTGTCCTTTATGATCACTGATCCGGGAGTCTGTCTGCTCGTGCTTCATATGACGCAGCTTTCCTGATAATAGCTGTCCTTTATGATCACTGATCCGGGAGTCTGTCTCCACATGTGTCATATGACGCAGCTCTCCTGATAATAACTGTCCTTTATGATCACTGATCCGGGAGTCTGTCTGCTTGTGCGTCATATGACGCAGCTCTCCTGATAATAGCTGTCCTTTATGATCACTGATCCGGGAGTCTGTCTCCACATGCGTCATATGACGCAGCTCTCCTGATAATAGCTGTCCTTTGCGATCACTGATCCGGGAGTGCGTCTGCTCGTGCGTCATATGACGCAGCTCTCCTGATAATAGCTGTCCTTTATGATCACTGATCCGGGAGTCTGTCTGCTCGTGTGTCATATGACGCAGCTCTCCTGATAATAGCTGTCCTTTATGATCACTGATCCGGGAGTCTGTCTCCTCATGCGTCATATGACGCAGCTCTCCTGATAATAGCTGTCCTTTATGATCACTGATCCGGGAGTGCGTCTGCTCGTGCGTCATATGACGCAGCTCTCCTGATAATAGCTGTCCTTTATGATCACTGATCCGGGAGTCTGTCTCCTCGTGTGTCATATGACGCAGCTCTCCTGATAATAGCTGTCCTTTATGATCACTGATTCGGGAGTCTGTCTCCTCGTGTGTCATATGACGCAGCTCTCCTGATAATAGCTGTCCTTTATGATCACTGATCCGGGAGTGCGTCTGCTCGTGTGTCATATGACGCAGCTCTCCTGATAAAAGCTGTCCTTTATGATCACTGATCCGGGAGTCTGTCTCCACATGCGTCATATGACACACGATTGGATCCCTCTCAGAAGGCAATGTGGAAAGAAGCCCATGGGCCCAACCATTCACATAGGAGGTCATACTGAGACGGAGACACTGTACCTGCTATAGGACTGCGTCGGACACCAATGGGAGTCCACGACTATCTCCGACTCAGAATCAGGCCCTAAGTAGCCTCTCTATGTATGATTATCCCAAATGCTGTAATTAGTTTATATATATTTATATATATATATATATATATATATATATATAATTATTATTATTTTTGTTATTGCAGTTTTTCATGCCAATAAAAAGTCACTTATTGCTGGTATTAATCAGATAAATATTGCTTTTCCAGTTGAGCGTTACTGGTGGTAGGAGTCAATTTTTGGGCGGCAATTGAGTAAAGGCAAACAATGCACTGACTGAATAACGCAATAGGGACTTCACTGCTGGAAATACTTCAGGGTATGCGGTCAATAGATCTACAGCGTCTCATTAGACCGTCACACATATGGTTGACATGAGGTTTTTGTTTGTGAACTTCTTGGAACTTTTTCATACTTTACCATCCACGTGGACTATGATTGGGAATAGTAACCTCACAGATGTAACCAGTTTGTCGGAACAACAGTTTTGTCCGTTTTCCAGTGGATGCTCTCATCCAGAACCAGATTTTCATTCCAACCAGCCAGATATGGCAGATGATCTGCCAGATAATTGTATAGTGTAGGCCCAACTTTAGAAGGGAGTTTTTAACACACAGGTGATGGCAATCGTACAAGGGGCCGGATGTAATGGCTTGCGCGACAGCCGGAGCTCCGAGACTCCGGACGAACTTGAACGTTTCTTTAAAGCAGCAAACCTTTACAAGGCACAACCAACCAGATTTTGCCTGACAAATGTTTGCTGTTTTAAAAAATGGCATCCGAGTTCGGACATCTCGGAAGCCATTACATACGGCCCATGGAGTGTGAAGTCCAGGTGGAGAACATTATTTACCTAGTGAAAGGGGTCATGTTGGAGGATCGGCAGCAATTGTAGGCAGGATGTTCTAACCGGAAAATGTAGTAAACCCCCCCCCCCCCCAAAAAAAAATGTTGTGGTTTCACCACATTTCCCGTATGTACTAAGACCCGGATGCCGGGTTGCCGATGTGGAGGGTAACACCAGAAGCTTCCGGGCTTCTTTCCGCATTGGTGCTGTCAGAGAGATTCAATCGGATCCCTCCCAGCATCCCCCGGTGCTGCTGCATCACTCTGCGCATGCGCAGACAACGGACTCCCGGGTCAGAAACCCGAAAATCCAGGGACTGCCCTTTACGATACTAATCGCATCTGTTAGTACATATGTGATTAGTATTGGCGCGGTAAGTGGCGGGATGTACCGCAAGATGTTGGTACAATTCCGCCATGTATCTTCCACATACCATATTGAGTATGTTATCTATCACAGCGCCTGGCGTTTATACACAGAATAAGAAGTTACTCTGTGCGCTCCGTGTGAAACCAGTTTTTAATAACAGGAAGCGGCAGAGGACAGTAAATCTTGGTAATACAGAGATTTGCTTAATCTTATGATTTTACCCTTGGTGAAATTCAATTAGCAGCTGTTATATAATACACCCACAGCCATGTGTCAGGAGACCTCAGTGAGGGGAAGGTACAGAACATACTGCAGAACTTGGACTTTGTCATTTAGGTGGTTTGTGTGGCTGTGACACGATTCCCGTTTATCACACGCCACGGGAATAAGCTAGCGTCCATTTAGATGTGTAATAAACGTGGTAGTAAGATGCTTAGGTTCCGGTAATGGGGGTCATTCCGAGTTGTTTGCTCGTTATTTTTTTCTCGCAACGGAGCGATTAGTCGCTAATGTGCATGCGCAATGTCCGCAGTGCGACTGCGCCAAGTAAATTTGCCATGCAGTTAGGTATTTTACTCACGGCATTACGAGGTTTTTTCTTCGTTCTGGTGATCGTAATGTGATTGACAGGAAGTGGGTGTTTCTGGGCGGAAACTGGCCGTTTTATGGGTGTGTGCGAAAAAACGCTACAGTTTCTGGGAAAAACGCGGGAGTGGCTAGAGAAACTGAGGAGTGTCTGGGCGAACGCTGGGTGTGTTTGTGACGTCAAACCAGGAACGAAACTGACTGAACTGATCACAGATGCCGAGTAAGTGTGGAGCTACTCAGAAACTGCAAAGCAGTGTCTATTCGCAATTTTGCTAATCTTTCGTTCGCAATTTTGATAAGCTAAGATTCACTCCCAGTAGGCGGCGGCTTAGCGTGTGCAAAGCTGCTAAAAGCAGCTTGCGAGCGAACAACTCGGAATGAGGGCCAATGTTTTCTGTGTTTCAGCCGAATGATAGAAGGGGGGATGTGTGATTCTGTTTTTAATAAGACATTGAAATTCCATCTGTCCTGAGAGGTTATATAGAACCATTCTCTCTATTGATTTATTTGCTTTTATCCACATTTACAAACACGAACTAGATGAGTGTTCAGCATCAGTGCCAGCATGATAAACCATTATCGGACAACATGTAACCCGTGCGTGGCTCGGGGGGAGAAGACAACGCGGCGCCAATTACCAGCGGAAGACTCTGGAAAATCACAATCCTACCATATTGCATCACTACAGCTGAATAAAATGTTTAAAAATAACTTTTTGTCCTGTTTGTTAATTGTGCCTCGGGGCTGAGAGCATTATTACTTGTCATAATTCATCGGAAACTGATGGACAATCTGGGACAATTCAGCTCCCATTAACTAATGCCCAAATGTAGCACAATTACAGTCTCCAGACACTTCGCTGAATGGAGTAAAGAAGACGCAAATAATTACTGTATTTGCTCATTTTGCCACTGTCATGACGCTGGGGGAGGGGACGTGAGTCAAACGCAGGCATTTCGGCAGCGTCTCAGCCTGCGACTGCAACTTCGTTTGCAGTTGTTACGTTTCTGGCGGCTTAGTTGCGATGGCCTTTCGGAGCAGCCACAGGGTCTTAGGGCCTAATTCAGACCTAATTGCTCCTCCGCAAATTTGCAGAGGTCTGCGATCAGATAGTCGCCACCCAGACAGAGTGAAAACCCGCCCCGTGTAAGTCTGCATACGCCGTGCGTAAAGCTTTGCAAACACCGGCCAGCTGCAAATCCGTTCACAACTCAATCACCACGGAATGATTTTTCCAGTCTGTGCAGTGTGTGCGCAGCCCAGGACTTACTTCTACAGTGCGATACATACAGGCTGATCGGGGCCGGAGCTGACGTCACACAGCCGCCCTGAAAATGCTTGGGAACGCCTGCATTCTTCCTGACGCTCCCAGAAAACGGGCAGTTACCACCCACAAATGTCCGCTACCTGTCAATCAGCCTGCGTTCGCCTAGCGATAAAAAAAAAGGAATTTTTTTTTCAGTTTGGCCTCGCGCCTGCGCATTACGATCCGTACGCATGTGCAGTCATTCGATAATCAGCCGATTTCGCACAAAAGTGATCAGGTTTGAATTAGGCCCTTTGTACAGATGGTGGGCGCCTCTGCACATGCATATTTTCACGGATGGTTGCGGGATCGCAGTGGCGAAGGCATTTACTTCTACCTCTGAATCCAGCCGCTTTGTACACACAACCTGCTGCCCCTTCCCCCCACTGCCCACTGGCAGGGAACTCTCCCAGATTAGAGCAGAAGGACAGGAAAGTATGGCCCATCTCTCCGTGCAGACTCTTACATACAGCAGTGATTTTCTGGTGTACAGTTTCTTTTAGCCCGGAGTTGTGTAGCGAGCAGGGAAACAGCTGCCCGGGTGCAGTTCCAGTTGGCACTGGGACGAGTCTGGCAGTGCAGATGTCAGTGGCCGGCTGCCTGTCTCTCAGTCCAACTGTCCCCGAGGCCACCGGCTGTTTATGTAACACTCTGCGTGCAACAGCTGACTATTCATTCCTCCGTGCGCGCCCTGCGTTTCTCAGGGCAGTAGGCTTATTTAGTGGGGCGTGATGGGAGGCGTTGTACTCCTCAGATGCTGCTGGTGGCAAATGTTTTATCATGTGCCTGCTGCGTGGCAGTTGGGTGCCTCTTTCCTCTTCACCATTACAGCTCCATACAACCTCACAGAACTTCACAAGCAGCTCCTGACAACGGCCCTCATTCCGAGTTGATCGCTCGTTAGCTGTTTTTAGCAGCCGTGCAAACGCATAGTCGCCGCCCACGGGGGAGTGTATTTTCGCTTTGCAAGGGTGCGAACGCCTGTGCAGCCGAGCTCTGCAAAAACATTTTGTGCAGTTTCAGAGTAGCTCAAGACTTACTCAGCCCTTGCGTCCCTTCAGTCTTTTTGGTGCCGGAATTGACGTCACACACCCGCCCTCCAAACGCCCGGACACGCCTGCGTTTTCCCTACCACTCCCAGAAAACGGTCAGTTGACACCCATAAACGCCCTCTTTCTGTCAATCTTCTTGCGATCGGCTGTGCGCATGGATTCTTCGTTAAATCCATAGCTCAGCAACGATCCGCATTGTACCCGTACGATGCGCGTGCACATTGCGGTGCATACGCATGCGCAGTACAGACCTGATCGCAGTGTAGCGAAAATCAGCAGCGTGCGATCAACTCGGAATGACCCCCAATATATTGCCTAACCAAGGGGGTCATTCCGAGTTGATCGTAGCTGTGCTAAATTTAGCACAGCTACGATCATGTTCCCAGACATGCGGGGGGACGCCCTGCATGTCTGTCCGCCCCCCCCCCCCCCCCCCCGCACAAGGACTTGTTGAGTAACTCCCGGCCAGCGCAGCTCCTGCGGCTGGCCGGGAGTTGCTTGTCGCTGCCCCTGGTCGCAGCGGCTGCGCGCACGGTCCAGCCACGCCTGCGTTGCCCGGACCGCACCCCTAAAATGGCGGCCAAATGCCGTCGTGCCGCCTGCTACCGCCCAGCGACCTCCTCTGCCTGTCAATCAGGGAGGGGCGCTAGGGAACGACGGCCTTCAGCCGTCTGGCATGCACCGGCGCACTGCGGCGCAGGCACTGTTCCGACCCCAAAAGCCATTACATTGTGTGAGGCTATCACCTTAAACTGCAAATGCAGACTTTGTAATGCACACAGAGGACATGTTTGCAGCCCATTACATTAAGTTTATTCTACATTAGTAGTATGAGAGTGCAATACGATTACATATCTTTGCTTCATTAGCACTGGCCTTGCTTCTTCTCTTATGAAAGGTACTTAGCGTTGTGGGGTTGTCTGAGCACATTTGACCTTTATGTCCTTTCTTTCTATGGCAAATATAGACTTATCTCGCGGTGATAATGTTTCATCCTCTTCTGTCACCTGTTGCTTTAATTCATCACTAGAACTGGTAATGTCACTTTTTTTTTTTCTTAGCCCTATCTACATTTTAGGTCATTGGCCACTTCAGGGGGCAGGGTTAGGTTGTCACATCACTAGGCCCCGACCCCCTTGCGGCAAAATACCTTGCTTCGTGTAACTTCAAGTAGGGGGTGGGGTTCAATGACGTACTTGCGTTATTCTGCCCCGCCCCTCTATGCAGAGCCACAATTCCCGGCATAACCTTCTCATCCTGCCCGTTTCACTAGGAAGCAGGCGGTATGTGGGAGACCCGGTCACTCTTCCAGGGGTGCGGGGGACTACCTGAAAAACCTGGAGGATACAGCAACGTCCAGGAGAGTAGGTATGTAGTACCTGTAATATTATCCTGAAACTTCACAAAGTGTAGCTAGGAATCTATAAAGGGAAGTATTATTGTCACTGGAATTTGCCACATGGGCAGACAACCCATACTTGCATGTTCTTGACGTATATTATCTGCCAATATGTACGCCATTGCCAGAGCCTTGTGGCACCATATAAATAAAATCCAGCAATAGTAATCTACAAAACCACCCACCATAAAGGAAGTCTGAAACATTGTTGGGGTGTTATTTTTCATTTCTTCACTCAAGTCGTCAAAATGCAGAGAGTCAATTCAAATATATTCATTTTCAAAAGAATAAGAAGAGGGAAAGAACAGATTGGTTAATTAATGCCCATTGTCATTATCATCAATGGGCACCAGCCCTATCCCTGGGACAAGAGATCCACGGAAAACGCGCAATTTCATCCTCCCGCTATCCCTGAACACGGCCAACGTGCACCTTGTTACCACTCAGTTACGTCCCTTCGCCCTCAGCAGGAACGTAACTGAGTTGTGCCTGACTGAACCACCCAAACTTGCGTTCGCTCGGCTCCACAGCATACACTGGGCAAACATGCGCAAGATACAATAAGCCCCCTTGATGGTTAATAGCTCCACTGAGAAAATTGGGTGCTTGTTATATGTCCCTGTTGTTCGGTCCAGGACATAGGGGTAAATGTATGAAGCAGTGAAAAGAGTGGAGAAGTTAGCCAGTGGAGAAGTTGCCCATGGCTATGTATAATCTTATAGTATGCAAATGATAAATCTTATGTCAATGCTGATTGGTTGCCATGGGCAACTTCTCCACTGGCTCACTTCTCCACTCTTATTACTGCTTCATACATTTACCCCTTAATGTATCTTGCAAATAAATGATGTCATATTGAGGTACTGGGGGGGTCCTCAGAATATCTGCTACTGGGCCGCAAACGCTGCGTCCAGACAAATCTACAATATTAAAAGCAAAATCTTCGGCGCCCACAGATCCCAGGGCAGGATGCTAAACACTGCAGAGTGTAACAGGAACTACAGGCAGGGATCCTAGGAGGTAGAGTCGTGAGTTTTACTTTGTTAAACAAATATATTTTGAAGAGAGAAATTACTCTTTAAAGATGCTCGGTAATGTAGGAAGTTGTTGACTAATAGCTTTGTGAAGAGGCAGTTCCACTCCCTGCGACTCCGTAGCTTGGCGGTGTCCTCATTTCACATTCTGGTCATGGTAAATCATGAATGAAATCCATTACTTTCCATGGACCATCTAGCTAAAATATTCACATTCAAAAAGATTAAAGCCTGGTGTCATTTTGTCAGCTCAGTGCGGGGAAAGAGAGGATTATTCTGGTTTCGCAGCCTTCTCCCTTCAGGGTGAAAAAAATTCCCAATATAGCAGCACCAATCTGCTTTGTATCCATCTACATAAATCGGAGCGGAGTATTGAGTGCTCCCCGTATATCACAGGTCCGGGCTAAGCACCTGTTAAACGTCACTTGTCGGGTGCAAAGCCGGGCAGGTGGCATGCCGCAAATATAAGGCCAGGGTACATGAAGCACATGCAGAAAGCTTTATCCACGGTCCCCATGTGTTTCATTTTCATGGAAACCCAAACTAATTACTTTAAGCCAATCCATTTGGCGAATGTTGTCATCTTTTTCCCTTTGTGCAGATTAGCAAGTGCTGATCCCAGACAGATTCCATTTTTCAATGGGCGAGACTCTGCTGCCAGCAGCTCCTCACACCTCTTTTTTTCCTTTCTTTTCATGCCCTTTGATATTCTAGTAAAATAAAAAAAATATATATTTTTCCATAAAGGCTGTAAGCTGGCTCTGCGCAGAGTTCTGATGTCTGGCAGTCCTGCAAAACCGAATTTATCCCAGCTGTCTGAGAACAAATGTAAGGGACGGGGCTGATTTTCTCCCACTATCCCCATATGATTACTATTATTTTATATTTATGTGGTGAAGCAGTGGTTCCGCATCTCCGTACATATGAGATAGACATACACCTACATCACACACGTGATGGTTATTTCACAAAATACATATAATACATACAGTAATGACATTAGGCCCGATTCAGACCAGATCGCTTCTGTGCATTTTCACACCGCAGGCAATTATCAAACTACTGCGTATGTTTATGCACCGTAATGCGCAGGCGCGTCGCCAAACAGCAACAGGGTGGTGCGAACAATTCGATTGTACGGCAAGGTGAGTGACAGGAAGAGGACGTTTGTGGGTGGTAACTGTCCAATTTCTGGGAGTGTCAGGAAAAACGCAGGCGTTCCCAAGCGTTTTCAGGGCGGTTGTGTGACGTCAGCTCCGGCCCCGATCAGCCTGATTTCTTCGCACTGGAGGAGTAAGCATTGAGCTAAGCACACACTGCACAGAATGGGAAAAATATTACATGGTGTGATGCGAACAGTTTTGCAGCTGTCCGCTGACTGAGTGGAATTTTTCGCACGGTGTAAACATGCAATCGCACACTTGCACAAGGCAAATTTTCACTCCCCTTGGGCGGCGACTATCTGATCGCAGGACAGTGTAATTTGCAGCACAGCGATCAGGTTTGAATTAGGCCCATTGTGACCACAAATGGAGAGAGGAGCCATAGCTGGACGCAAAGAGGGAGATGGGGCAGAAATGGCCTAAAAAGTTAGGAGGAGGAGGGGTGGCCAACTTTTATAAAGAGACAAAGAAGTCTATGTCTATGTACTAAGCCTTGGAGAGAAATAAAGTGGACAGAGATAAAGTACCAGCCAACAGTGTGATCAGCTATGTGTGTCTGATGGACACACATATTCACCAGACCCAGGGACCGGTGATTGGAGGGCTGTCACGTGACCCCCGGTGCAGTAAAGTGATGCTGCGATGCTGCGTTCATCAATGGCACGTGGTGCGCCGCAGTTTCCACGCCTGTTATTCGCCATTGTGCTATTTGTGCAGTAACGATACACCTTCACCGCAGCAGCACGCGGAGAGGTCACACACTGCGCTGTGTCAGACATACTGCCACCCTTGGACCGAAAGCCGATAATCATCCCTTTTTGCAACTCAGATAAATCACCCCTTTTACTCATGACATACGTGCAGACGGCCTATCAAACACCTTATATACCCACCAAGCCAGCGCATGACACGTGATGTACTTCATGGGCTACGCGCTGCCAACATCACATGTATGAGGTGGGCATAATAATGTGACTTGACCGTGTTTATACATACAGTATATATACAGTATATAAAATGCATTGTTGTGCAGTATTGCTATCTATGGGGGTCATTCTGACCCGATCGCACGCTGCAGTTTATCGCAGCAGTGCCATCGGGTCAGAACTGCGTATGCGCCGGCGCCGCAGTGCGCCGGTGCATGCCAGACGGCCCAAGGCCATCGGGCCACTACGATCACCTCTGCCTGATTGACAGGCACAGGCGGTCGCTGGGTGGGGGCGGAATGGCGGTGTTTTACCGCCGTTTCGTGGGCGCGGTCTGGCCAACGCAGGCATGGCCGGACCGAACGGGTGGCGGGCTGCAGCGGCTGCGTGACATCACACGCAGCCGCTGCGGGCGGGGAGCGATGAGTAGCTCCCGGCCAGCAGGCTAAAGCTGCGCTGGCCGGGAGCTACTCTTGAAGTGCAAAGGCATCGCCGTTGTGCAATGCCTTTGCACTTCTGCAGAGGGGGGGGGGGACGGCACTGACATGCGGGGCGGATTAGCCCTGTGCTGGGCGTCCCCCCGCATGTCAGTGTGAATGATCGTAGCTGTGCTAAATTTAGCACAGCTACGATCATCTCAGAATGACCCCCAATGTGTACAGTACATAAGTACTCTCCAGTTACCCTGATGTCGTCATCGATTGTTTCCACTTTAGCATCTGACAAAATCTGCAAGAAACGTTCTTATCAGGCTGAGATGTGTTTCCTGAGACTCCAGGAAATGGGAAGTGATGGAATTCCCAAGGTAGATAGAGCAGGAGAGGGGGCAGGAAGGTGTGTGTAGTGAGGGGGGGGGGGGGCACCTTGTAATGAATTATCCGGAATGTTCTACCTCACGGCCTTCCTACAACTTTATGTGTCCCCAGCCAGGAAGCGTCTCGCCCAGGACATTATGACAGAATATTCCAGATACATATTCATATCTCCGGCCCCTGTCAGTCTATCAGGTTGATGTTATTTAAAGAGACGCACACTTGACCTTCTGCGAAGATCCCCAGCCAGGAAGATGTCACCCGGCATTTATCACCACAGCGAAGATCATTGCTTCCGTGACAACGCCACCACCTCAGTCCCGAAAGAGTGCATTAAATCCATCCATTAAACACATAAAATGGGGGAGAAAACAGTATGGATGAGGAGAATAAATCAGTGGGAAAGATGAAAGTCACTATGAGCCAAGTCTGTATATTATGGGTCCTGTGGAAGTTGTCACCGGTCACTGGCTCCGCCTCGTACTTCAGAGCGATATTCGGCGATAAAGATGTTAATAAAGCTGTCACTAGACTGCGGATATCACACAATCTCATTAACCCTTCCACACTGTAATAACGATGGGCAGTAGCGCCGCAAATTGATGTATCATTAGGAACTCAATAAATTCTCAGCTGGATGAGTGAACTTTTACATTACATCCATCAATCGCTTATTGTAAAATTGATTCAAAATGCAAGTGACTGTCAGGGTGCTGGGGATACAGGCCCTCATTCCGAGTTGATCGCTCGCTGACGTTTTTCGCAGCACAGCGATCAGGTTACTACTGCGCAAGCACCGCAATGCGCACGCACGTCGTACGAGTACAAACAGCATCGTTGCTGTGCAATGCTTCTAGCGAAGAATCCATTCACACAACCGATCGCAAGGAGAGTGACAGGAAGAGGGCGTTTATGGGTGTCAACTGACCACTTTCTGGGAGTGGTAGGGAAAACGCAGGCGTGTCCAGGCGTTTGCAGGGCGGGCGTCTGACGTCAATTCCGGGATCGGACAGGCTGAAGTGATCGCAAGGGCTGAGTAAGTCCAGAGCTACTGCAAAAAACTTTTTCATCCCACTCGGCTGCACATGCGATCGCACACTTGCAAAGCGAAAATACACTCCCCCGTGGGCAGCGACTATGCGTTTGCACGGCTGCAAAAAGTAGCTAGCGAGCGATCAACACGGAATGAGGGCCATTGTCCTTCCAGTTGGAGGAGGAGACTGCGGAGACACCCAAATATCCCATAAAATCAGAGCTGGAAATTGTTGGGCTTTAAATTATTATTTATTTATTTTTTTAGAGAAATAGGGGTTAGCTACCAGTAATTGTGAGGGATATATGGGCTCAATTATCAACGAGTGATACATTTCACTGTGAGCGATAAATTGCACCAATCAGCTCCTAATTGTTATTTTTCAAAGACAGTGTGTAGCATGGCAGTTAGGAGCTGATTGGCTGGTGCACTTTATGACTCACAGTGAAATGTATGACTCATTGATAAATTAGCCCAATAGTATACTGTCATTGGTGTGTTTGGAGGAGCGGTTGAATCTGGCACAGGTAGGGGACACCTTAGTGAACGCTAACATTACTCATGGCCTTGAAAGTGTGCGCATTCAGAACAAGCCGGATGTTTTTTGTTAAATATGGTGCTGGGACACAGAGCATAGCTCCGCCCCCTGACACGTGCAAAGCCCCGTCCCTGTATTCTGATTGGCCCATGGGCCAGTCAGTGAATAAACAGGGATGACCATCGATAGTGGAACCATCAATGGTTATCCACTGCATAGTTAGCAGCCATCGATTATTACTTTTCATATCGCCATCGATGGCAACCATCAATGGCAATTACACCAATGGCCATCCCTACTTATGGGGTCTATGTATTAAGTCTTAGAGAGAGAAAAAGTGGAGAGATAAAGTACCAACCGACCAGCTCCTAAGCAGCAGAGATGGTGGTGGGGTGGGACGGAGCGTGAGCAGGGTGGGATTAAGCAGCAGAGATGGGGGCATGGTGGGACCAAGTTGGGGCGGAGTGGGACTGGGCAGCAGTCAGAGCTGGGGGCAGACTGAAGTGACAAGGCATATGGGTAACCTGTGTCCCTTTACTAGTATATACTGTAATACATGCCATTCATTCCTGCCCCCTTTGTGATAGAAGAACTTCTTTAGTACAAGCCGACCAGGAAGAGAAAAGTGGAGAGAGGTAAAGTTCTAACCAATCAGCTCCGAACTGTCATTTTTCAAACATGGCCTATAACATGGCATTTGCTGATTGGCTGGTACTTTATCTCTCTCCAAGTTATATCTCTCCATGCTTTGATACATATATCCCATGGACTGAATTACGCTATTTTGCCTGGGATGTTTATTTTACTAACATGCGCCCATTTTGCTTCTAATACTGTATCAGCCCTGTAGGACATTATAGAATTTCCTGCAGAACATCCGTCCTCCTGACATTTACAAAACACCTATTGCCAGTACCAGGTAATGCCGCCGCTGACTCTGCTTATTACACTGTGTGTTTTTCTTTAACACAACCGAGAACATATTTAATAACAAGATGTGTATCTCACTTTCTCCCAGTGTGTTTTAAATTATAGCCGGAGAGATGGATGGAGCTGGACGTATTCCCAACAAAGGCGAAACTATTAATCATTATAGTTAGAAACACTTGTTGTCCTGAATGTGCATTAAATAACCCTTTCACTGCCAAAGACCAGCCCTGGAGAGCGCGATTGCTGACGGACAGGTCTGTTTACCCTCCGCGGACTCCGTATGGAACTGTGATCAGTAATACGGCAATTGCAGCACACTGGAGCGTCTAGGTAACACACACATTAGAAAGGCATATAGAAAAAAAACGCACACGGGGCCCAATGACAAACCAGGCATAATGCGTCCTCTGTGAGAACATGAATGCGGATTAGGTGTTGAGTAATAGCACCTTCCTCTGGCTTCTGTAGATGTTTATTGGAAACATGCAGCACAGAGTCCGTGGCGGGGCAGCACTGGGCCTACAAAACCATGTGTACTGCAGGGGAGGCAGATATAACATGTGCAGAGAGAGTTAGATTTGGGTGGGGTGTATTCAAACTGAAATCTAAATTGTAGTGTAAAAATAAAGCAGCCAGTATTTACCCTGCACAGAAACAAAATAACCCACCCAAATCTAACTCTCTCTGCAAATGTTATATCTGCCACACCTGCAGTGCACATGGGCCCTCATTCCGAGTTGTTCGCTCGTTGCCGATTTTCTCTATATTGCGATTAGTCGCTTACTGCGCATGCGCAATGTTCGCAGAGCGCATGTGTGATAGCCCACTAGTATTAGCTCTAGGTATGCAAGATCTGCAGTCACTGTGTATAGTACATCACCCTTACCTTGCCCCGGCTGGTCATGGGTTCAGGCACAGTTACCAGAGGGTCCCCTGAAGAATCAGGTCTTTAACTACAAGTACATTGTGGGTGTGGACTACAGGTGTCGGTGCAGCGCATAAAGAATTGGGCGCCAGGCCATCTCAGATAAACAGCATAAAGTTTATTTAAACATCAAACAGGGATATTGCAGGGATAACTTGTGAACACTCCTCCAGCACAAAGCATAAGTTACAGTGGATCCCATATCAGGGCACCTCCTCCAGCGCCTCGCTTAGTCGCAGCGGCATATACATGGCAAACAGCATTACGTACCAGGGCATTCTGTGACCAGTAGTGCTACACATCAGGTGACCGTCTCTCTCTCTCTTACTTAGCGAGGATTCTTTTCCTTGGGGGCGCTTACTCACGCCGCGTGGCTTTCCGACCACTTCACCCAGATACCTCTCGAGATACTTTTCCATGGGGGCGCTTACTCACGCCGCGTGGCTTCCGACCACTTCACCCAGATACCTCTTGAGACTCACACCATTAGCACACTTTTCTCCTGGCATCACCCTTTCGCTGGATTCTGCATACTGCTGCTCTTACACTGCGATGTCTCCCTCTGTCATCAAGTGCTTTGCTGTGGCTGGCATCACTCCCCACCTAAACATGTGGGGAGCCCTCACTGGGGCTACATCTTTCTGGCTAAATCCACCTCACTGTCTGCTCACTCTCCTCACTGACTGTCCTCCTCCTAGGCTGCTGCAGGACAACCTTTTTATAACCCTGCATTCCCAGGTACACATTCTATCTGGGATTTCCCGCTCTCTGTTTCCCGCTCTCAGTTTCCCGCTCTGAGTCTGCAAATGAGTGAGTCATGCCCTTTGCATTTTGCAGACTAATCTGTATAGCTATGAGCTGTGCTGTTAACTCCTTCTGTGCTGCAAGCCGTAGGCTGCTGGCACAGTGCTATGCAACTCCAGCAAACATTTTACTTTTATTAAAGTCATGCTGGCACCTGTAGTGCCACAGTTGATTTGGGCTGCAGTTTCAGGGTATCACACATGCGCTTAGTTATTTTATTCAAAAGTTAGGTATTTTACTCACGGCTTTACGAGGATTTTTCTTCGTTCTGGTGATCGGAGTGTGATTGACAGGAAGTGGGTGTTTCTGGGCGGAAACTGGCCGTTTTATGGGAGTGTGCGGAAAAACGCTGCCGTTTCTGGTAAAAACGCGGAAGTGGCTGGAGAAATGGGGGAGTGTCTGGGCGAACGCTGGGTGTGTTTGTGACGTCAAACCATGAACGAAACTGACTGAACTGATCGCAGTGTAGGAGTAAGTCTCAAGCTACTCAGAAACTGCTAAGAAATTTATATTCGCAATTTTGCTAATCTTTCGTTCGCAATTCTGCTAAGCTAAGATACACTCCCAGAGGGCGGCGGCTTAGCGTGTGCACTGCTGCGAAAAGCGGCTAGCGAGCAAACAACTCGGAATGAGGGCCATGGTTTTGCCCAACTGCTAACAAATTTGCTGCTGCGATCAACTCAGAATTACCCCCACAGTCTCTAAGCACTGTTCTTATTTAATACCCGATGAACGGGGAAGGGAACGTGATAATAAGGGGTATGTCAGTGATGGGGTACATATGGCGCCTGATTCTCAGCTGCACGCGATGTTGGACGCAGTTGAGCAATTATTTTCTTCACCGCATGAGTCGCAGTTGCGATTGAGGTTGCGAGTGCAGGCGGATAATCGCTCACATTGGATATTTGCTCACTTAGCATGGTGTGATCGATGGTTGTGTCTGAAGTCGCCCCAAGCGATATATCAGCAAGACAGTCAGGGGACTCTGCACATGTAGGCACACGGATGTACACTAAGGAAAGGTTTTATAGCAGTATTTGCATATATTCACAGAAGCAAAAGGCGCACACCCAGGCACTGCAGTGTCCCACTCGGGTATAAAGTGCAGGGTTTTTAGCAGTGGAGAGGTTGGGTCTAATTCAAACCTGATTGCTGTTGTGCAAAATTGCGCAATGATCGATTATCGAATGACTGTGCATGCACTGCAATGTGCAGGCGTGAGCCCAAACAGCGACAGAATGGTGCAAAAATTTAAATCGCTAGGTGTACGCTAGGTGATTGACAAGAAGCAGATGTTTGTGGGTGGTAACTGGACGTTTTCTAGGAATGTCAGGAAAAGCGCAGGCATTCACAAACTTTTTCAGGGAGGGTGTGTGACGTCAGCTCCGGCCCCAATCAGCCTGTTTGTATCGCACTGTAGGAGTAAGTCCTGGGCTACACACACACTGCACAGACTGGAATAATCATTCCATGGTGAATGAGTTGCAAACAGATTTGCAGCTGTCCGCTGTCTGGCAAAGTTTTTGCATGGTGTACGCATGCATTCCCACACTTGCTCAGGGTGGGTTTTCACTCTGTCTGGGCGGCTACTATCTGATCGCAGACCTCTGCAAAAATGCAGAGGAGCGATCAGGTCTGAATTAGGCCCGCTGCCCATAGCAGCATAGCAAATCTGTACTTTTAAGCATGCTAACCACTGGGCTAACTTACACCCTCTGCTAACAAGCAAAAACAGGTCAATACAACAGATCTTAGGCTTCAAGGCATCAGCCCACACCAATTGTTACTAGATTTTAAAAACTCAATACATAGTGTATAGCTACTGCATGCACAGGAAACTTGAGTATATAAAAACTAGCAAGTACAGAAAATCCTTCTGTGCTAAAGGACAGTAACACCAGTCTAAGCTCTGTAATTGAGATAGTCTTTATTACTTCCGAAATTAGGTTACACTATACTTTATTACCTATGCAAATTCTACAATGGGTTCCAGTGGCCATTTAAAATATGTAGTAAATTGATTTTTGAATATAAATCAATTGTTCTTTGCATCATTTATGAGAAGAGACAAATTAGTCTGTGATGAATAATTGTCTGGGGTGATACTTTTTCACCAACACTGACAGTATACTGCATTAAAAGGAAACATATTAACCTGTTCACTATGACAGGAAGGTATGTTGCCCACAGGAGGAACATGTGCCAGTCCTGTGCCCACTTGCACAACCCCAGCAGCCTCTCACTTACACATTCCGCTACGTGTTAGCAGTCTAGATCATCAGCTTCTCTTTCATGTTGGCTGCTCCTGGCCGCATGCCGCGGAACTTCCTTAATAGGTCACCTGACACTGCAGAAAGCCACGCTATCTCAGTGACGCAGACATCATAGCCCCTCCCCTTATTGGCTAGAGTGTGGTGCGCCTCCAGCTCCAGGCAGTGTCTATCACAGAAGGGAAGCTGAGTTCACAGCTGCCTCACCTCTGCTCTCTCCCTGACACTCCCTGTATTCCCAGCTCACAACTGCCTCACCTCTGCTCTCTCTCTCTGACACTCCCTCTTTGGCTCCCCTGCGTACCCTGAGTGCATGTCACTGGTGTGCACCTACACCTATCCTCAAAGAGTGCCAAAAAGCAGAGTCTGGTATGCTGCTATTTATATAGTAAATATTGGCAATTCATATAGTGAATACACAATAGTCCTGGGATTGGAGTAGGGCACCCCCGTACACACCGGCCAGTGTCTAAACCTCCATGAGAACTGCATTAGGTCTAGTAGGCCAAATGCAGGTCATTTGCTTTTTTTTTTTTTGTAAGTTCAATTGTATATATTATTTAAGTATGGGATGACTTAAGTGTTGGTTACTTTTTTTCTTAAGGGGTGGTATACACGAAGAGATGTGTCCCAGAGATGTTGAGTGAGAGAAAAAAAAAAAACGCTCACTTCACCCAGCAGTGAATTGAGCCATCTGACTAGATCAGGCCTGCATGCAGGCCAATCTAGAGTCAGCGATAGCGATGCGCGGGGCCGTATATTGGGGGTCATTCCGAGTTGTTCGCTCGCACGCTGCTTTTAGCAGCTTTGCACACGCTAAGCCGCCGCCTACTGGGAGTGTATCTTAGCTTATCAAAATTGCGAACAAAAGATTAGCAAAATAGCGAATAGACACTTCTTAGCAGTTTCTGAGTAGCTCCAGACTTACTCGGCAACTGCGATCAGTTCAGTCAGTTTCGTTCCTGGTTTGACGTCACAAACACACCCAGCGTTCGCCCAGACACTCCTCCGTTTCTCCAGCCACTCCCGCGTTTTTCCCAGAAACGGTAGCGTTTTTACACACACTCCCATAAAACGGCCAGTTTCCGCCCAGAAACACCCACTTCCTGTCAATCACATTACAATCACGAGAACTAAGAAAAAACCTTGTAATGCCGTGAGTAAAATACCTAACTGCATAGCAAATTTACTTGGCGCAGTCGCACTGCGGACATTGCGCATGCGCATTAGCGACTAATCGCTCCGTTGCGAGAAAAAAATAACGAGTGAACAACTCGGAATGACCCCCATTGCTTTCGCTATGGGCTATACACACATGGGGTAATTCAGAGTTGATCATAGATGTGCTAAATTTAACTAATCTATGATCATTTACCATGACATGCGGGGGAACGCACAGCACGGGGCTAGTCCGCCCCTCATGTCTGGCCCTATACCTCCCCCCCCCCCCCCCCCGCCAAGGTTGGACTAGACCACCGGGGTACAGGGAAATCCCCCGGTGGACCCCACTACATGGCCCCCCACCTCCTCCTCTAGGGACAAGGTTACAGACTGTGCGCTTGAATTATACATATGTTATCTTAAACTGCACAGGACTATGGTGTATTTTCTACAATGCATTGCTGTTATTAATCTGGTACATTATCATGCATGCACTAGCAGTATATGTTGCATATATATATATTTATCAAGGGGCCCAATCCATAATGGTTAGGCAAATCAATGTGGTGGCTGGAGACTGGCCACACCCCTAAACATGGACCCCTATCACTGCATCCCCCCCCCCCCCCCCCCCCAGGTGGGCCCTTTATGCCCCAGTCTGACACTGCCCCCCGCACAAGTACAAAAGCATAGCACAGCGGTGATGCTTTTGCACTTGACAAGTACTGTAGCTCCCTGCCATCGCAGCTCCTGTGCGCTGGCAGGGAGCTACCTTTCTCATCCCGGGTAGCAGCGGCTGCGTGTGATGTCACGCACAGCAGCGATCTGGTCTGAATTAGCCCCACAAAGCGATGTGTGCGTCATTTCTAAGCACTCTAATCAGATTGCTTAGAATTTAGGCACACATCTTTACGTGTGCACCCCCCTTTAGTTTGCAATATGCTGTATCTAAAATGTTGTTTTCATACAAGAAAACATCAGATCTATGAGCCAACCAGCTCCTGTACTTTGGCTGGAGGGCCAAACTTGATGGATTGTTTGTAGCAGTGAATCAAGCCCCCATATTCATCCATTTTCGTGTAACTGTAACAATGTAGAATTCTAGTACATGTTCTGGAACTTGACATTAGAGGAAGGGGATCCGGTCAAGATGCCGCCGGACGGAATCCCGGCGGTCGAAATACCGACGCCGGAATCCCGACCGCCGCAATCCCGACATATTCTCCCTCCGTGGGTGTCCACGACACCCATAGAGGGAGAATATAATAGTGTGCCGAGCGTAGCGAGGCACCGTGCCCGCAGCGTGGCGAGCGAAGCGAGCCCGCAAGGGGCTGCGTTCCGCTCGCCACCCCTGTCGGGATTGTGTGGTCGGGATTCCGGTGTCGGTATTTCGACCGCCGGGATTCCGACCACCGGCATTTAGTACTGATCCCAGAGGAAGGGGGTTGGCCTTCAGGCAGTAGGGATTTCCCCTGTCCCACCCTCCATGCTCCATTTACTCTATGAAAGAACAGACAATAATAATTCCCAAATCATTGTGACCTAAATAACAACAATTTTAATACTGATGTGGTATTTGGAGCAAATAACACACCATCAGGTTACAATGAATGAGCTTCGTGGCCAAGATTTGCTGAATTAATATATATTTATGATCGTATTCAGGATAAACCATTTACAAATAAATAAATAAATAAATATATATATATATATATATATATATGGGTCCACGTTTATCTTGGTGTTTAACTTTTTAATAGGATTAACTGAGCCAGGTCAGTCAGACTTAGGGGGTAATTCTGAGTTGATCGCAGCAGGATTTTTGTTAGCAGTTGAGCAAAACCATGTGCACTGCAGGGGGGGACAGATATAACGTGCAGAGTGAGTTAGATTTGGGTGGGTTATTTTGTTTCTGTGCAGGGTAAATACTGGCTGCTTTATTTTTACACTGCAATTTAGATTTCAGTTTGAACACACCCCACCCAACTCTAACTCTCTCTGCACATGTTATATCTGCCTCCCCTGCAGTGCACATGGGGGGTAATTCCAAGTTGATCGCAGCAGGAAATTTTTTAGCAGTTGGGCAAAACCATGTGCACTGCAGGGGAGGCAGATATAACATTTGCAGAGAGAGTTAGATTTGGGAGGGTTATTTTAATTCTGTGCAGGGTAAATACTGGCTGCTTTATTTTTACACTGCAAATTAGATTGCAGATTGAACACACCCCACCCAAATCTAGCTCTCTCTGCACATGTGATATCTGCCTCCCCTGCAGTGCACATGGTTTTGCCCAATTGCTAACAGAATTCCTGCTGCGATCAACTTGGAATCACCCCCATGGTTTTGCCCAACTGCTAACAAATTTGCTGCTGCAATCAACTCGGAATGACCCCCTTAATCCCCTGCTGTAATGACTTAATCCCCTGCTGTATTGTTCTCTCTGTATTGTATTGCAGCTGAGAACAATAGATTAAGGGTTTATGTCAATAAACCATGGTGTGCCTAGGCGCAGCAAAGAACTCAAGATAAATGTGGACCCATCTGTACAGTATATACTTCTTCCGTCTTCTGGATGTGAGTGACAGTGTGGAAAGTTACAGGTGTATAAAACAGCTACGTTTGTTAATCACTATAACAAAGCTTTTTAGTGATCTGCACAAGAATAAAACTAAGTACCCCTGTAACTTTATAAGCACCGAATAAAAATTGATACTGTACAAACTTCCAATCTTCCATATACATTAATAATGATATGTGGCTGGTATTGGTGCTTCGGGGTCATTCCGACCTGATCGCATGCTGCCGTTTTTCACAGCGGTGCGATCAGGTCTGTGGTGCGCCCGCGCATGGGTCACAATGCGCAGGCGCGTCGCTCCCTGGCGACATAGCGTCGTCAGGGAGCGACAGAACTAACGAAGAAAGCGGTGCACCTGCGACCGCAAGAAGATTGACAGGAAGAGGCCGGCCGGAGGCGTCAACTGACCGTTTTCAGGGAGTGTCCGTCCGAACGCAGGCGTGCCCAGCCGTTTCCAGGGAGGAATCCTGATGTCAGCTCCGTCCTGGATGATCGCAGCGGCTGAGAAAGTCCTGAGCTGTGCAGAAACTGCACAAACTTTTGTTTGTACAGCTCTCTGCACAAGCGAGCGCAGCCCTGCACAGCGAATCCCCCCTCCCCTGTAGGCGGAGACTATCTGATCGCAGCAGTGCTAAAAGTAACCTGCTAGCGATCAGGTCGGAATGACCCCCTTTGTGTTTGTAATTGTTTTCAGTAAATGTCAGGACATTTGTCACATAGCGGGGAGTTTTATCATAGGCTCGGTCAGTGATAAAGTGCAGAGAGATAAACTACCAATCAAAAAGCTCCTGTCATTTTTCAAACACAGCCTGTAACATGGCAGTTAGGAGCTGATTGGCTGATACTTTATCTCTCTCCACGTTATCTGTCTCCAAACTTTGACAAATCTGCCCCAGAATATTTTTCATAAGTATATCTTCAACTATTGTGACCTGATCAGTTTTAAACTAATTTTTCTACCCTAGTGACTTTTATTGTGTTTTTTTCAAGTTCAGAATGTCGACAATGTGAATGTCGGCAGACACAATGTTGACACACGATTTTTGCTGATTTTAGGGTTAGGTTGACATTTACAATCACAAATACTGATCATATTCACCTCCTTAATGACTGATATTAACCATGAGAGTGAGCGATATGGGGTGCGTGTTACCAGGGTCATTTAGAATTACTGTATTGCATTGTTCAGAGTTCTCCCAGAAAGTTGCTTCTCTGCTGAAATACAAAATGCAGATACAAAACACGTCACATGGAAGGTATGTATGTATGTATGTAAGTTATTTGCGGATGGATGTGGCTGTGTGCATCTTGTTATGGCAATGAACACATCTGAAAGTTTACTGTCTCCATCCCTTTATCTCAATTCACTGCTGATCTCATGCTGTAAAAATCTCCGTTTTGTATCGGCGTACAGAGGAGATGCACGATTCACCAACGCTGCACTTTGCTGGCAATGTCGCCTTTCCACTCTGCCCGTGCAACGTCTGCTGCTCCGCAAATCTTCCTCCACAAAACCATGTGCCCCAATGGACACCTAGGTGTACAAAGCGGGCACAAAATAGCCTGGGAGTAACAATGATATACAAAAGTGAAAAAAAATAAGGGAAATACAGTGACACCTGAAAAAGAATGGAATAAATTAAGGTAACCTGTTGAGATAATAGAATAATCATAAGATGACTTGAATCTACGTAGGATAGATGTCAGGAAATGAACCAGCTAAGGCCCTGAACCTAGATTGCTGCTCGGAGTCTGATTAACCATTAGGCTGCAGCCTGGGGTGCCATGGAGTTAGCAGCCTGGGAATTAAATGAAGACTGAGGGGTCAATTTACTGAGCTTGGATGGAGATAAAGTGTGACATGACAGTTAGGAGCTGATTGGCTGGTACTTCATCTCCGTCCACTTTATCTCCATTCAAGGCTTAGTAAATAGACCCTTTAATTCCTTCCATGCTGGCGGTGGCAACACACGTTAATTAAAGAAGCTTGTTAGTTATCCAGTTGTGTGTGGGCAGGTCACGCAGGGCCGCTTTTCGTATGGGCTCAGTGGGAAGTTGCCCAAGGGCCCCAGGAGGGTAAGGGTCCTAGGCTGATAGCGGAGGGTCCCCTCTTTCCAGTGGTATCAGATTTTTGAAAACTGGCCCTGGGGAACCAGAGATATCTGACTTCCAAGCAGTGTTCCCCATCGGAGACTATTAATTGCTCATCCCAGCCAGATATCTCTGGTTCTATTTGACTATTCTCCAAAAGATGGGACTCTTCCCTTTTGGTGGACACTGGCAGCTTGTCACTACTATGCTCAGAACCAGAGATATCAGCCTTCCAGCAGCCGGACCCTGCTCCAGCTCCACACGCCTGGTATGCAGTTATATATTTTCATTGGTGGATTGCTCTGGCTCCTGAACTCTGATCCCCAAGTCCCCAGTATCTCCTGAGAGGTGTCCCCAGTACCTCCTGAAAGGTGGGACTCTATAGTTGTTTTATTCCATTTAAAGCTAAGAAATCTATTTCCAGGAACTGGAGATATCTGCAAGCTGCCCTCCCACCAGAAAATGATGAATATTTAGCCACTGAAGGTAGGAATGGTAGCAGTTGTGGTCTGTCTTTTGGTGTTGAGGTGCTCTCCCTGTCAATACACAGGCTAGGCTGGTTCTACCCTTATGGGGTCAGCAGCCCCACGTTCCTGGTCCATTTTGTGTCATTATGGTTATCTTGAGTTCCTGTATTGTGGACTGACAGTTACCCCCCATATAATCCTGAGTTGACAAGTGGAGCAGATGGTAATATTGCTTTGAGGGGCCGTTCATACTTTCTCCACAACCTCAGCTATAAAAATAAATCTGACCCTTTTCCCTGCCAGTATGTCTCTGTTTTCATCTTATCATAAGTTTATTCTCATACGATAGGGCTGTTATGAACGAGGCGCCTCGCAGACCATCGTTTTAGTTGACTGATTCCTGGATTGGATAAGAAGAAGTCTTAAAAATGATTTATTTCCTAAATATTGAATGTTTATACCAAGAAATCAAACAGCATATCAAGGGATTGATTAGAGATGTGCAGAGTTTCAAAACTGTTTCATGCAATATTTCCTTTGTTCCAGATTTGGCCGCAAAACGTTCTACGTTTCATCATTGGTGTTTGGTCTTAAAGGTTTCCAGTTCCACCCCAGCCGGAGCACACAGCTGAATTACTGCAACTGTCCCAGGTCTACTTATAGATTGCATATTCCGTGAGATGTGAATTTGCACGTACAGGGCCTAAGACAGACCTGATCGCAACAGCAACATTTTTCTCTAATGGGCAAAACCATGTGCACTGCAGGTGGGGCAAATGTAACATGTGGAGAGAGACTTAGATTTGGGTGGGTTGTATTGTTTCTGTGCAGGGTAAATACACTGCAATTTAGATTTCAGTTTGAACATGCCCCACCCAAATCTAACTCTCTCTTCACATGTTACATCTGCCCCACCTGCAGTGCAGCATGGTTTTGCCCATTAGAGATGTTTGCTGTTGCGATCAGGTCTGAATTAGGCCCACAGTGTAGAATGTCAACGCAACAGCGGATCTCCATGTGAGATGTTTGCTGTTGCGATCAGGTCTGAATTAGATCCACAGTGTAGAATGGCAACGCAACAGCAGATCTCGGAGATTGTTGGAATTTAGCTAGTTCTGCCACACGACTGTGTTAATACAAAATGTTGCAGTTGTTTTGTGGGGTGTAGTATGGTGTACCGGCGGCCGGGCTCCCAGCGGCCAGCATACCGGCGCCGGAATCCCGACCGCCGGCATACAGACAGCTGGGTGAGCGCAAATGAGCCCCTTGCGGGCTCGCTGCGGACACAGTGGCGCGCTACGCTCGCCACGCTATCTATTCTTCCTCCAGGGGGGTCATAGACCTCCAAAAGGGAGAAAAGCTGTTGGTATGCCGGCGGTCGGGATTCTGGCGCCGGGATGCTGTTCGTCGGGAGCCCGGCCACCGGCAAACTGAAGACCAACCTTTTTGTGACACTTTATATTTTCTTTATGGTAAACTTAAATATGATGACAAGACACTTAGGACACACTTAGTGGGCGGAGACTGGCAGGTTGCCAGTGTGTCCCAGGATGGGCTGGGGGCATCGTAAAATAATCCTCTTTGCCCAATACTGATTAATAATTTGGTGCATCTTCTGGGGAGTGGGTGGGGGGAGAGGTTCTACCCATCCTATTACCTTAGAACTGTAACTTGCTGGTAAAGCCGAAGAAGCTAAATGTTTCAGAAAGGTTCCGGGTTTTAGGATGTTAGTTTTACAGTCTGTTCATTGGTAAAAAAAATAATAATAATAATAACTAACTGCATAAATGTGCATTTTAAGTGACTTTTATACCCCTGCTGCCATTTTTACACTGTTTGTATATTACGATTTGCAAACTGATTTGCAGAAAATATAACTCTTTCCTTCATATTAAAAATGATGCGAGAAGCCTCTACCTACGTTCCCTCTCACATTTCCAGCTGTCTTCCAGCCCCCAGATTGCAACGCAACGGCAGCAGCTTCCAATGATAATTTATTTTGTTTTTCCATGTGAGATGTTTTTGCTTTTTGCAAGAGGAGAGAAGTTTATTTCTAATCAAATCCCATTTCTGTGTCCCCGACGTTTAGATTGCTTTGTGCCCCTATGACGTTCTAAACCCATTTTGTACAGGACTGTTCTATTAACCCAACCGGGACGGCTCCAGTACCAGCTCCCTGTGGATAAACTTGTAATCATACCACGGCGGATCGCAGCCCCTGGTCCTGGATGATTGATGAACTGACTGCACCAACAAACCCAGCCTGGCAGATGTGAGTCAGAAAATAAACTCACAGAAAACTTTCCCTGGCAGAATTCCCGTTCATTTCTTCTCGTTTTACAGATATGTCATTGAAAATGGAAACTGCAAAGAGAAAATGTGATTTTTTTTTTTCGTTTTATTAATTTCACTGTTCACCTGTAACATTACTGCAACCAGTTAACCCTTTACATGCTGCAAAGACAAAATAATGACTGATGTTATCTGAGGGTCCTATGCTACATACTGTATCTCATACACAATCTTGCTGCCCTGAGGTTGTGTTGCTTGTTGGAGTCACAGAAACCTCCTGCCTCCTGTCCCCAATGTGGTTGCTGCCTTCTACCACCATTACCTGGCCATAAGCCAGTAGCGGATCTTGCCACGGGCAAGCAGGACTTTTGCGCGGGGCGCCGCCTTCTGGAGGGCGCCGGCGCCATCCGGAGGGCGCCGCACCATGGCAAGATCCGCTACTGCTGTGCCCCCCGCTGCCCGCTGTGTCCCACTGCCGCTGCCCGCGGTGTCCCGCTGTGAAGGGAACTAGACGCATAGCGTCTAATTTTCCTTCGTGGAGAGGACCTTTACTGTGCAGTGCACGGTCACGTCATCGCGCACCGCACAGCAAAGGTCCTCTCCACGAAGGGAACTAGACGCTATGCGTCTAGTTTCCCTTCGTGGAGATGACCTTTGCTGTGCGGTGCGCAATTACGTCATCGCGCACCGCACAGCATTTCAGCGGCGCTACTCTACTGTACAGGGGGCATAACTGACCACGCCCCCTGTATGAAGCCACACCCCTATTTCCAGCCCGGGGCGCAAAAAGGGCTAGAACCGGCCCTGCCTTAAGCGTAATCTGAAGATGACGGTTCACATGGCATCCCTCTTCTGAAATGATTTACAAGTGTGCCCGGCAGACACGGCAATAAACAAGCAATTTGCACCATGTATAATCACCATCTACTTTGCCAAAGGTCAATTTGCATGTGTGTTGCAAACCTGAGGACTCTGCGACCCTGAGCTTTTGTTTGCTCCGTAATGTGGTGAGCACATTTTCCTGGCATGGTTTGGGTGCAGTCCTTCCCCCAGAATATGTTTGTATTATAAACGGACGGTGTAATGGTTAGCATGACGGCCTCGCAGCACTGAGGTCGTGGGTTCGAATTCCACCATGGCCCTAACTGTGTGGAGTTTGTATATTCTCCCTGGGCTCACGTGGGTTTCCTCTGGGTACTCCTCCCACAACCCAAAATTATACTGGTAGTCTAATTGGCTCCCAACAAAATTAACCCTAGTGTGCAATGCATGTGGTAGGGACTATATATTGCAAGCTCCACTGGAGCAGGGATGTGAATCGACAATTATTCTCTGTAAAGCGCTGTGGAATATGTGTGCGCTATATAAATAACTGATAATAATAATAAAGGAGTTGCAACAATAAATAAGTCTTTACATGAACAAAAAATAACACTCAAAAACATTTCTATTAGTCCAAATCATTATAAGACCAGAAACGCAGAAACATAGAATTTGACGGCAGATAAGAACCACGTGGAGCCTGGTATCTGGTCTACAGGGCCCAATTCATATCTGATCGTAGATGTGCAAAAAACACAGATCTACGATCAAATTCTTTGACATGTGTGGGGATGCCCAGCGCACGGCAAGTCTCCGCACATGCTGGGTCCAAACCCCCTCCACACACACACACACACACACACACACACACACACAGTGACCTGACCTAGCAACGGTCCAGACATGCCTCTGTTTAAACGGAGCATCACGGTCCTCAAAACGCGGCATTGATGACCCATTTCCGCCCCCTCCAGGTCTTAAAGTGCATTCTGAGGAGAAGGCAGTTTAGGACCTTGCACATGCCGGTACCGGCTTCATTGCGATTTTTGCACATCAGCGACAGGGTCTGAATTAGGCCCTATAAGTCGATAATCAAAAGGTTGACATGTAAAAGGTAAACAGTACAAAAAGGTCGACATGACAAAGGTCATCACACATACGGTCTACACACTTTTTTTTTACTTCTTCATACTTTACCATCCAACGTGGACTACAATTGGGAATAGTAACCCGTGCCGAGCGCAGCAGTAGTGGAGCGAGCCACCTTGCCCGAACATGCAAGGGGACGCGGTGCGCTAATGGGGCTCTTTTATGCCAGAAAAGTGACAAAGCATCCAAAAATAAATTAAAAGGCGCAATGGAATATGCTGCCGCTATATAAGTAGACATTAATAATAAATAATAATCCAGCTTGTTGGCTTCATTGACAATCCATCTAAATATCCATGTCAGGAATCTGTACACATAACCATCTGTAAGGGTGGTCTTCAGTTTGCCAGCTGTCGGGGTCCCGGCGCACAGTATACCGGCGCCGGAATCCCGACAGCCGGTATACCGACACTGTTACTACCTCTTGCGGGTCCATGACCCCCTGGAGGGAGAATAGATAGCGTGGCGCGCATAGCGTGGCGAGTGTAGCAAGCCCGCAAGGGGCTCATTTGTGCTCACCCCGCTGTCGGTATGCCGGCGGTCGGGATTCTGGTGCCGGTAAACTGTGTGCCGGGACCCCGACAGCCGGCATACCATATTACACCCATCTGTAATAAAGGGGACCATTTCCTAAGTGACATCACATCTATAAAACTCTGCTGGGTGAGATGTAAATAGGAGAGGCAGAGTGCAGCAGTGGAGAGTACTTCTCGCAATGGCAGGTTTAATCATTTATTTCAAAGGATAAAAAAAATAATTTTGCAAAAAAATTAAAAAACACCTGATCGTGAGTGCGCTGAATAAAGGTCTGATTTCTGTCTGCTCTTGTGTCGCCGTCTCTGGAACAGTAATGTGTCAGCCAGGTGTATATTCATGAACAGGTGTTTAGTCAGATCTTATCAGCGCTGAGTGATGATCGTTTAAAAGGTTTACACTGGGAGCATTCCCTGAGAAATGACTCAATGCCGGCCCGTCACCTCCGCGTTCCATTCATCTCGTCCAATTATTCCGTAACACTACCTGCGCTCTATGTGCTTCTCTGGTAGGCCCCATATGTTACTCACACGGCCCAGCCAGATGATTCATTTCCAGCCACACCGTCTCCAATTACAAGAGTCGCCAGGGCGAACATCACGTCGGTCCTCAGCCCTGTCCACAGGACATCTGCGGTAATAGGAAACAAATCAGGGGATGCAAACAAGAGATTAACTACAGAGATTCCTGCAGGCGGTGGCCTCTGGGATACATGGCGAAACCTTTATCTGAACGCTCCTTAGAGACACTGCAGCGACACAACTTATTTACTGACACAGAAGCAATGTGCTTTATCTTTATTTATTGTGGGGGAGAAGCGGTGTGTTTGTGTGTGTTTGCTTTATGTGTTTTGTGTTTGTGTGTACAGTACTGTATGTCTCTGTTTCTTTTATTTATTTATTTATTTATGTTTGTTTGTACTTTGTCTCTTTCTTTTATTTATGTTTTGTGTTTGTGTGTACTGTAGAGTATGCATGTTTTTTTTATTTGTGTGTATTGTGTATACACTATGTGTTTATTTTATTTGTGTTTGTACAGTATCTGTCTATCTTTTATTTGTGTGTATATGTACAGTATGTGTGTTTCTTTTATTTGTGTTTTGCATTTGTGTTTACAGTATGTGTGTTTCTTTTATTTGTGTTTTGCATTTATGTGTACAGTATGTGTGTTTCTTTTATTTATGTTTTGCATTTATGTATACAGTATGGGGGTATCCAATTAGCCATGTAATAGCACCTACCTCCCACAAAATTAAGTGCACCGCCTTCCATAGAACGCCATTGTACAGCAGACAAGAAGGAAAGCGCTACGAGAGCCGGCCACGCAACCCATTGCTCACTTTATATGATCGCCTGTGGGCATGAAATCATAAAATATTAAAATGATGATTTCACAAAAACAATTTCTCAGATACTTTGAAAATTGTGCTTAACCAGCATTGGTTGGCTAATGTTGGGGCTGATATAGATAGGAATGACATCATAAATCAAAGCAAAAATATCAATGGCGAGTTACCATGTGTGCAGTGTATGCGCAGCGCACATTAGTCGATGAGTCGGGGCCCCTGGTGCCAGTGGTGCGGGGGGGAGGGGGTGGGAAGAGGGTACAAATTACACGGGCCCAGGGCTGCAGTGTGGCCATTGATGTGCTTAAAATACCATTTTTTTCAGTATTTTTTTTCTAAGGGTGCATGTCCACGCCTCCTTGATTAGGCCACACCCCCTGAAAAGTACCTAGGCCCAGCCCAGTTCTCTACTGCCCTGCCTGGTGCTGACTGAATTATGGGCCCACCCTGCACCCAGAGCTGGACTGGAAGTAGGGGAGAGAGTCTGAGGCCCTGGTCTATGCTCCCGTGGTTATGAGGGCTCGACCCGCCATTGTTGTACTACCTGCAGACCAGACCTGGGGCTGACCAGCTAGCTGACTGGCACAGCTTCCCCTCAGCCTAGCGTAGGATGCTCTGATACACCTTACCTATGATGGCTGATCATTCCCCCCTTTCCCCTCTGCTGTTCTCCTTCCAGCCTCATCTTTCTTCGTGTTCCTCCATCCATCAGCACATGAGAGACTGGTGCCGGCTGGTGCTGGTTCCTGAGAGTGTACAGACAGCAGACGGAGGAGTTTCCACATAACACATGCTACACACTACAGGGATATGTGTGGGTTGGGGTAGGGGGGTAATTTAATGTAGGGAAGAGTGTCATAAGATGTGTGTGGGAGGCATGGTTTAATGTCATTTTGTTTACGGGGGTAGAATTTTTCGGTTATGCCGTGGTTGGGCTATTAATGTAATGTTAAGATGATGGGGTAATTAATATATTCTATTGGCGGATAATATTGCTTGGACTGGCCCACAGGTGTACAGGGGAAACCACCGGTGGGCCCCACTGCCTGGGGGCCCACCTCCTGCTCTAAGGATCAGGTTCTAGACTGTGCACTTGAATTATACATTATACATATGTTACCTTATACTGGACTATGGTGTACTTTCTACAGTGCATTGCTGTTATTAATCTGTTATTAATCTGGTGCATTATCATGCATGCAGCAGCTGAATTTACTGTATATATTTATGAACGGCCCAGATGTTGCACTCTCTAATGGTTAGTCAAACCAATGAGGTGGCAGGCCACACCCCCTCTGCAGACTGGCCACACCCCTAAACACGGGCCCTTACCATTGCATTCCCCCGGTGGGCCCTACATGCCCCAGTCCGACACTGGTGGGCGGGTCTCTGCATTCAATTTAGATGCTGCTAATAAGATACTGACTGGGCTACTTGGAGGGAGAGAGACCTATTTATGCGATGGGGGTGCTTACTAATTTCATTTTGGAGCTGCTTGGGGAAAGAGGGGCCTAGACTGTCCACTCACTGCTAGGCTTTCCAGAAGAGGACTGCTACCTAGTGTGATACCCAGGCAAGTATTACAGTATGTTAGAGTCTGCAGGTAAGTATTCAGGTACGCTATTAAAGTAGTACCTTGTCTCTGTTCCTAATCCACAGGTATCTTCCATCTTCACAGAGAGCGAGGAGGAAGATCTTGCACTGAGGGATTTATTCACAGTTTTTAACTCACATCAAAAGTTAATTGCAGGTGTGCAGCCGATTGCAGGTGTGCAGATGTAACATGTGCATACCTCCCAACTTTGTCCTGGCCCAAGGAGGGACACACATTTTTCCCGAAAAAGGGGAGTGGTCTGTGCAAAAGGGGGCGTGCTTCGCGGGAGGACTCGCAAGCCACACCCCCATTTTCGTCACTGAGGGGGCATGCCCAGTGCTCTGTGAGCCGCTGGCATGCCCCCTCTCCTCCTGTCGCCACTGAATAGCAAAGCAGGGCAGCGAGAGACAGAGCCTCCCAACTGTCCCCCCCATCGCGGGATACTGCAGCCCGCAGGTGGGACAGCGGGACAGTCCCGCGAAAATCGGGACAGTTGGGAGGTATGCATGTGCAGAGAGAGTTAGATTTGGGTGGGGTGTTCAAACTGAAATCTAAAGGCACATGTAACATGTGCAGAGAGAGTTAGATTTGGGTGGGTTATATTGTTTCTGTGCAGGGTAAATACCGGCTGTTTTATTTTTACACTGCAATTTAGATTTCAGTTTAAACACATCCCACCCAAATCTAACTCTCTCTGCACATGTTACATCTGCCCCACCTGCAGTGCAGCATGGTTTAGCCCATTAGAGCAGTCGTTTCCAGACTTTTTTGAATCACGGCGCCCTAGAATATCACAATTTTTTTTTTCACGGCACCCCTAGGCCAAAAATTTCTTATTGAGAAATTTAGAAAGAAATATTACAGTAAGTAGATCGCGTTTGTATGTCATCCTTAGGGTCAGTTGTGTGGTGAGGGACAAGATTTGCTTTTGTTTGGCCACATATTGTATGATTGGCAGCCACCAGCACTGGTTTTGCCTATTATATTGACCATGAATAATTTGAATTGGTCCTGGACCACCAACCCAGGGCACCCCTGCAAGTGTCCCGAGGCACCCCAGGGAGCCACGGCACACAGTTTGGGAACCTCTGGGTTAGAGGATATTTTTTTTTGCGATCAGGTCTGAATTAAGGGGGGTACTCACGGAGCGATCGCTGCTTAAAATCCAAGCAATCTGACTAGATTGCTTAGATTTTAAGCACGATCGCTCCGTGTGTAGCCCCCTTAGCGATAGCGATGCGCAGCCCCGCGCATCGCTATCGCTGCTGCTAGATTGGCCTGCATGCAGGCCAATCTAGCGGGTCGCTCACTTCACCCGCTGGGTGAAGTGAGCGGCCCCCCCGTCTCCCCCCGCCCGCTCAGCACAGATCGCGCTGTGCTGAGCGCCGGGAGAGATGTGTGCTGAGCGGTTCGCTCAGCACACATCTCTCTGCCATCGGCCAGTGAGTACTGGCCTTTAGGCCCCAAGTTTTGAACCTCCACAGATGCTGTCATATTTGCCAACACATCCGCAAAGTGCCTTGAATAGCTTGGTGCATTGGCTTAAAAAAAAACAACAACAGCTGAATGATGCAATTTTTCTTAATTGAATAACAGTGGCTTCAGCTGTCCACTGAGCATTCTAGAGAGAAAATGGACTAAAGAAAGTGAAATGCAGTCTGTTTTTACTTAAGGAAATACTTTGCAAAGTTCATTACTGTATATTTAATTTTCACTCTTTCAAAACCAGGTCATCCCTTATGGTTCCACTGTAGAGACTGACTGAACAGACCGAATACTAATACTATATGTACTGTACAACTAACCATCCAGAGTAGCAGCCTAGGCACAAATCCCAAAGGCTACACAGCGTTAGTCACATGTAATATTCACACAGGTTCTTGAAGTGTCCAGGCAGCATCAGCCACTCGTTACAGCCTTCCAGTTCCCACAATCACTTCTGGTTCAAGTGAGTAATATACACTGGTCGGCAAGTTAGTAATTATCTTTTATGCAAGGAAAGATTTGATTAACTCCCCCAATAAGATAATGAAAACAAGATCCTATAGTAAGATTACAGAGCTTCTGTCCAACTCTCACACCATAAAACAGTCCCTGGGTGCTGCAGAAAGGACACATCCTGCTATTACCCTGGCTCCGTCCCCAGAATTGTTCTACACATCTGGAACACAAATGGGCTACGAGCGAGAACAAGGGATATTATTGCAGAGAGCCATGAGTTGTTGTTTTTTTTTTTTCCTAAGAAAATGTAAGAACATTGCATATGTCTAGATAGCAACTAATACAGTCTCTGCCAAATGGTGACTCATGTAGCGCATTCTGGCACTGACGGATGATTCCATTTTTCCATTTAAATACCTTCAATTTGACAATTCTTTATCCAATCACTTTGGTCTGTGAGTCACTCAATTGTTGGTGCATCATTTATTACATTAAAAACAAGACTGGTCTGTTTTTTACTTTCTTTGTATCATCGTTTTCTTCCCTCGGGGCAACAGCTAGAACATGAAGATATGGTGAGGACAAAGAACATCACTCTTTCCATTGTGTGGCATTCATTTGCACAACGTAGGGATGGCATAATTTCGACACATCTCCCTGTTCTTTGGCCGGGATATTCTAGACGTATCCACGCTGGAATGTTTCTGTGTTTCCAGTCCTAACTCAACCAGACAATACAACTGGCATAACTGACCATCATTTTTTATTCATATTTTATCAATTCTGCAAAACATGAATTGACAATATACTGAAGGATAAGTGAAAGTCGAAAACATCGTATTATTGGAATTGTGACCTTTCTGAAACAGCCTCTTCCAGTGTCAGGGGCCTATTTATCAACCAATGGGGCAGATGTATTAACTTGGAGAAGGCATAAGGAAGTGATAAACCAGTGATATGTGCAAGGTGATAAAGGCACCAGCCAATCAGCTCCAATATGTAAATTAACAGTTAGGATCTGATTGGCTGGTGCCTTTATCACCTTGTGCATATCACTCGTTTATCACTTCCTTATGCCTTCTCCAGGTTAATACATCTGCCCCAAAATTAGATGCAAATATTAAGTATCACCGGAATAAATTAAGGAGGGACTGCAGCAGATTTCTCCAATACCTGCTGAGATCCCTTTAATTCACGTCGGCAGCCGCATACCCCATGGTGGGGGGATGCAATGCTGCCAGATTTACCAATATCCCGGAATGAGAAGCATGCATGATATTGGTCCCCGTAACTAATGCAGTCATCAGATTATGGTAGTCCATTGTAGCCTATGGGCTACAGATTGCGGCTATTGTTCTGGCACAGTTCCCCAAGCAGTCAGCTGGACCCCATAGATTCAATTTATGTAACTTTTATTCCTTGCTAATGTTATCGCTTCAGGTACTCCAGTAGTGTAATGCTTGTTTTTTGCATTTTCCCCTACACAATTGTAAATATTGTTGTGCAGTTGCCAGGTGCCCCTGATTGCCAGAGACAGTCCACGGTTTAAACAATATGTCCCTGAGGATGTCCCTATTTTCTAGTAGACCACCTGAGCTATAGAAGTTCTCTTATTCTGCACGTTTGAAGCAATTCCTACATTCATTACATATTCCCCATAATTTATATTGCAGATATGAAGTGAAAAGTATGTGGTATTGTCACAGTTCCAGCCTTCCTCAGATACCACAATCTAGGACAGCTGGGTCGTGGCAGAGCGCAGTTTCGTCACTCACTGATACACAATTTCAATGCCACCACAAAGGATCTTAAGGGAGTCATTACAATCTTTGCACAAATAGTAATAGTTCACACTTAATTACACATATGTACTGTATGTAGCATTGGGCCTCAAAGGCTCACAGGTTCAATAAGAATTATGGAGAATACGCTAGATTAAATGTATTTAATCTGAAAAATATTTCTAAAGCTTATTTATCAACACACTTAATAACAATGACATACAGGTTATAATTGCACAATAATTTCCTAAATAAAACAAAAAGGAATAACATCTCCCAAAGAATGCACACCTTCCTTCATTTCAACAGATATTTTTATCCTTAAGTAGCAGCTCCCCTACCTTTAGGATTAACTCCCTCGGTGCCAAAATGAATTGATTGATGAATGGGGACATAGCCTCTTTTGTTCTTTTAAAGGTATACGTTCTGGTTGGGATCCAGGCAGCCATAACATCGACACCAGAATCCCAACAGCTGTCAGAACACTGACGATGGAATCCTGAAGATAAGTATTAACAGCCACCTTATGTTTAGCCAGCAAGAGGGGGTCTAAGGTGTAGCCACACCCCAGGAGGGTTAGGGTTAAGCTATGGGGTGGGGAAGGTTTGTGTTAGGCTGCAGAGAGGGGGGGGGGTTAGGCACCCGTGGGGATGTGTTAGGGTTAGGCACTAAGGGGGAGGGTTAGGTTTAGGCTCCGGGAAAGGGGAGGTTAGGTTTAGGCACCACGGGGGGGGGGGGGGGGGCTTTTGGGTTAGGCACCGATAGGGGAGGTTAGGCTGTGGTCAGGGAGGGTTAGGGGGTAGTGGAGGGAGTTTATGCTAACTAACGCACCCCTGTCGGCATCCCAACCGCCGGCTATTCATACTGTGTACTTGCACACTCTGTATCCAAAGCAAAAATGTTAGATTTCCCTAGTCCACACACGGTACCCCTGCATTGTATAGTAAACACACATTATTTTACAACCAAACCAAATGTCTGTTGGCTCAGTTCAATTACCTGGACTAATTACAGAATTGCAATTTCCATACTGTTTGAAAATAAGAAGAATATACATTGATACAACATACAAATCGAAAAATACCATAGTTTGAGATCAGAAAACATGACTGATCACGAAAGGTATAATACAAATAAGCAAACATTACATAATTGTATTGTACTGCACTAAGTTCTTCTGAAACCCTGTGATTGTGCTTGAAATGTGTGGGCGCAAAGTGTTTCTGGAAACTATAGTATAAGGAAAAATTATGTACTGTAAGTGGTGGTGTTTTTGTTTTGTGTTGTTCAGTGAAGTCTAGCGAAGGCATCAGGTAAATACAGAAAATGCCATAAAGTAATAGTCCTATGCAAAGGTCAAAAATGTACAGTGTAAATAAAAAACCTAGTAAGTAATTACAGAAGAGCAGATTCCATAACATAACTTTAAGGGACAAGAGGGGGATTGAAGTAAGTGTGTGTGGAGAGGAAGAGAAGAAAGAGAGGGAAGAAACATCAGTGATAATTAGAGGGAGGGTTCTGAGGTATATATGTATCAAACCTTGGAAAGAGATAAAGTGGAGAGAGATAAAGTACCAACCCGTTAGCTCCTGACTAACACGTTACAGGCCGTAATTGAAAAATGACCTTTAAAAACTGATTGGTTGGTACTTTATCTCGTGGTCTGTGCTGTCTCTACAGTAAAGAGGGGAACCTGGGTAGTTAATTTTGTGCAGTCTGGTTGTCAGTCACCAGTTCCCATTTACGTAGAGGTTATATGAATTATCTTTAATACTGACACAGATGGAAGATTTAGACAGCCCTGGCAATATGTCTAAGCACTCATCAGCCTCAGAATATGAGGAGATGAGATGGAACGGAAGCTAGGTAATAAATATTATTTCACCTTCACCATAGTGCAAGAGATAGGCCAATTACTGGCTAGATATGGGGCACGGGGGGGGGCAGATAGAGCGCCTGGGCAGGATTTTAGTATCAATGAAGAGGGAAGAACAGCTGATACTATACCTATCTTTCCAGACCTGAGACCTTGAGGGTGAGGGTCACTGAATTTATTGTGCAAGTTGTGCAGCCCAGCCTGTAGCACTGAAGTATATTTGCCCTAACTCATTTTTCTGTCCACATCCAATGTAAAGCAACAAAGTATTGGAGGAGACATTAACACATTAGCAAGTAAAGTAGTGTTGTGAACAAGAATAACAAATTAGGAGTTGGTGTGACTTTATCTTTTTTTATTTTTTGCACCTTAAAATTGCTCAGACAAAAATTTCTTTAGAGTCCGCCTAATAAGTCTTTCTTGCTAACTTTGTATATAGGGGGTCATTCCGAGTTGATCGCTAGCTGCCGTTGTTCGCAGCGCAGCGATCAGGCAAAAAAAATGGTATTTCTGCGTACGCGTATGCCCCACAATGCGCACGCGCGACATATGGGTACAAAGCCCGTTGTGGTTGTGCACAGGTTCTGGTGAAGATTTCAGTTGCACTGACGGCCGCAATAAGATTGACAGGAAGGGGGCATTTCTCAGTGTCAACTGACCGTTTTCAGGGAGGGTTTGCAAAAACGCAGGCGTGTCTGAAAAAAACGCAGGCGTGGCTGGGCGTTCGCTGGGCGGGTGTATGACGTCAAATCCGGACACGAATAGGCTGAAGTGATTGCAAGCGCTGAGTAGGTTCAGAGCTACTCAGAAACTGCACAAACTGTTTTTGCAGAGCTCGGCTGCACAGGCGTTCGCACTTCTGCTAAGCTAAAATACACTCCCCAGTGGGCAGCGGCATAGCGTTTGCACGGCTTCTAAAACTAGCTAGTGAGCGATCAACTCGGATTGACCCCCATAGTACTAGTGAGATATTGGAGTTTCACAAATTTAGCAGTCTATTTACTAAGCCTTGGGTGGAAATTGCATTTGATAACATGACAGCCAATCAGCTCCTAACTGCCATGCCACAGGCTGGGTTTGAAAAATGTCAGGAGCTGGTTGGCTGGTACTTTATCTCCGTCCATTTTATCTCAACCCAGGGCTTGGTAAATAGATCCCAATTGTGCCATGTAAATCTTATGGACGGAATCAGAATTTGGATATTTGCCCAAGAAAGTGTTTTCCTTACTCGGAATTGCTTTTATTGTTAGGCGTAATTCTTAGCATTTGTTCCTATCTTGTATACTGTACAAGTTCACATTTAAGAAAACATATAATTTACCATTGAAAAGCAGTTTTCTGATCATTTACCATGGATTTGTCTCAGGCATTCAATAACCAATAAGGGATAGTTTAAAAGCATAGTACATAGTAACATAGTTTCTGAGGTTGAAAAAAAAACAATTTGTCCATCAAGTTCAACCTATTTGTGGTCTCCTACGCTGTATTATTTTTAGGACTAATTTTGTCTGTTGCTAATTTCGTCCGTTGTGTTTATTTCTCTTTTTTCTTTATAACTATAGTGCGTGACTACGCACCATAACCCTGTATATCCTTATCGATTAGGAATTTGTCTAGCCCATTCTTAAAAGTCACAGTCCACCATTACTACTCTCTCAGGCAGGGAATTCCAAACACATATGGGTGGTCATTCCGAGTTGATCGCAGCCATCAACTTTTTGCTGCTGCTGCGATCAACTAGTCCACGCCTATGGGGGAGTGTATATTAGCTTAGCAGGGCTGCGATCGCTTGTGCAGCCCTGCTAAGCTAAAAAAAATTAAAGCAAAACATGACTAGCCCTGGACCTACTTACCCTGTGCGACGATCTCAGCGATGCTGGAACCGGCTTTGACGTCAGACATCCGCCCTCCGTTCTCCTGGACACGCCTGTGTTTTCCTTACCACTCCCCAAAAACGTCAGACAACGGTCCAGATCCGCCCAGGATCCTGTCAATCTTCTTGCGGTCGGCTCTGTGACCGCTTTCTTCGTAGGACGCAACGTAACCCGGCGTCCCCGGCAACAGAGAAACATAGAATTTGTCGGCAGATAAGAACCACTTGGCCCATCTAGTCTGCCCATTTTTTTTTTATCCTTTAGGTAATCGCAACCCTTTTTGAACCTTAATTCTTTGTAAGGATATTCATATGCCTATCCCAACGTCGCGCACGCACATTACAGCCACCGCGCATGCGCATTCCAGACCCGTTCGCACCGCAGCGAAAACCGCTGCGTGCGAGCGGGACAGTATGACCCCCATTGTCCTTACTGTGGAAAACCTGTACATCTCTGTGTGCGAATTCTCCTCTCCTCTAACCTATATATATATATATATATACACACAATTGTGTTATTTTTAGGCAAACCATCAAATCTTTTTCACACGTCTTCAAGAATGTAACAGTAAATAAAGTAACATGTAATGCGTGTTTACCGCACAACAGGGCATATGTACAGCGTTCTGTACCCACCATCATGCAGCGCACATCATTACGGGTATTGTGTTTTAAAAAGGGAACGGCAAAGTTAATTTTAGGGCTCGTTTACAAGTAAGCATACATCATTGGCTCATTGAAAACAGAACAGGGATTGGTCATTATTTTATTATAAGATAACAATATTATAATATAATATCATTTCTGCCTCACCGGGAACTTTTCCCGCATATCCAGCGAAATTAATCTTGATGGGCATGTTAAGCGTTGTATCATCCGGATGATATTCTCTTAAAAGACAGCAACACATCAAATTGCCATTTTCAGAAATTTGGAAAAGACTTGAGGAATAATTTTTATTTCCCATAATCAGTCTCCATTCTCTTCCAATATTGATCTCAAAGCCAAAATAAATACAGATGTGTTTGCCAGGTTTTTCCCGCAAACAAGTAAAAATAATCACTTTCAGGTTCTAATAATTGTGAAAATGACATTAGCAGAAAATCATCATTTCCCATGTGACTTACTGCTGATCGGCTGCCAGCGCAATTCAAGGCAACGTCTGGTTAGAAGTAACATAATCTTAGTATCAAGAAACAGATTCATCTCATTTTTATTAATAATGTAATAACTTGGTTCCAGCTTCATAATAACCACAAAAAAAGAATTGTATCTCTCTCTGTTTCTATATAATTAGCCTGTATGGTAAGCAGTTAACGGGATCGATATGAAATACCTCCAATCAAAATCCCGACGTTCAAAATCCCGACACCAATTGACCGATGGTCAAAATCCCGACAAGGTCAAAATCCCGACATGGACAAAATACCGACAAGGTTAAAATACCGACATGTAAAATGCCGACAGGTCAAAATACCGACCTGCAGTTTATGTTGTGTTTTTGTGTGTATGTCGACATAAGTCAACATGGACACCATATAAAGTGTACTGCGTCCCCTTGCATGGCTCGCTGCGCTCGCCATGCTTTGGGCACGGTGCCTCGCTGCGCTCGGCACACTATTATATTCCCCCTCCAGGTCCACTGGGATGGTAAAGTATGAACAAGTCGGTTTCAATGAAAAAAAATCATGAAAAACTCATGTCGGTATTTTGACCTGTCGGCATTTTACATGTCGGTATTTTGACCTTGTCGGTATTTTAAATGTCGGTATTTTGTCCATGTCGGGATTTTGACCTTGTCGGGATTTTGACCATCGGTCAATTGGTGTCGGGATTTTGAACGTCGGGATTTTAAATGGAGGTAAACTGACTGCATCCCCAGTTAACAAATGAGTGGGCAACCACTTGTCCAGCACCTTCACGGATGGCCATAAATCTTAAGTCATAGAATTGTAGAATTGAAATGATGCAACTTATCTATTTTTATGTATTTAGAAGTATTTGATGTATTTTAGTTCTGGACACTCCCACACAGCACTGGGCCCACCCACATAGCTCTGACCACACCTACACAGCACTGGTCACACCCACAAAGCACTGGCCACACCCATGCGGTACTGGTCACAGTTCCTCGGCATCTCACAATAGGCCCTTAATTATTTTCAGCCCCAGGCTCATATGACTCTTAATCCTGCCTTGCGAGATACATATACATTTATACATATCTTCTCCTTGTTACACCAACTCCTCTACAGTATGTATTTAGCGTTGCAAATGTCATGTGTCTGGCCCATTCTGATGCAATAAAATCTTTTGTACATTCGCTACTAATAACATATATTTAGATGGAAGCCATGCTGTCAATGAAAATCACATTCTACTTCTTTTGGACTAAACAATAGAAACTTTTTTCAAAGAAACAGCCACGTGCGATCAGTACACATCTCTCCCGTGTATACCAGCCTTAACTTTGTCCTAGTAACATCGAACACAGACATTTTTCCGATGCCCAGTCCCATTGGCATATCTTTTCAATAAAATGACAAAGTTGCTTTAATAACAGGAGCACAAATATTGCAGCGCCAGTTTTCTATACTCGGATATTTATACATGTAATGAAACTGCGAGGGTTGTGTCTGTACATAGCATTTTTTTTGAGAAATACTGTATACTTTATAGTTTATAAACTATGGAGACAAAAAAACAAAATCTAAATTTTCCATGTTTGTTTATCTGTCTGTTCGTTCCGGCATCATACTAAACTATTGTATGAATTTGGATGTCGTTTTCACTATTGTATCGCTTAGTGACCTAGAAAGAAACTGAGGTATGTATGATCTCGATGATATCAGGGAGAGGAGCGATAAAGGAAACTTGACTCCACCCAAGTTATGCAACGGAACCCGACTTACAGTGACTGTTCTGCAGAGGGACCCAGGGTCGGACTGGCCCACAGGGGTACCAGGGAAACCACCGGTAGGCCCCACTGCCTGAGGGTCCACTCCCTCCTCTAGGGATCAGGTTCCAGACTGTGCACTTGTATTATACATGGTAGATATGTTGCATTACTCTGCACTAGACTATATTGTATGTCAAGCCTCTGTGGAGGCTGGCCACACCCCCTTTGTAGACACCCTTAAGTATGGGTTTCTATCACTGCATTCCCCCGGCGGGCCCTTCATACCCCAGTCTGACACTGGAGAAACCTAATGGAGGCAGAGATTCTAACAAGATGTGGTGCAGGTGAGACTGTGTTTATACCACGAATACCCCTTATGCTCAACAATTTTCCTTTTCAATTCACGCGCCTGCAGTTTTCTGTAAGCATCTGCTTTGCTGTGGCGATCAAGTCGCAGGGGCAAACGCTCAGGGCTGCAGGTGCAGATCTCAGGACCAGCTGCTTCTCCCATGGTCAGCTTTACATGGCTTGCTCACAAGTTAGTATCCCCAAGCATCTTTTTGTGTTACTTACTGAAGGAGAAACTGCAAATTATTGTTTACAAAGAAATGTTGTGATCAGTGTGTACAATATAAAATATACATCACAATATTAGATGGCACTACTGTTCTGGGAACTCATTTTATAGTAAAAAGACAGTAGTGCCATGTAACATTGGTCCTAATTCAGACCTGATCACTTCTCTGCGTACTGCAGAGGTCTGCGATCAGAAACCCGCTCCGTGCAAGTGTGCGATTGCATGTGTACGCCATGCGAAAATTCCACCAGCCAGTGGACAGCTGCAAATCCGTTCGGAACTCACTCGCCATGTACTGATTTTTCCAGTCTGCGCAGTCTTTGCGTAGCCCAGGACTTACTCCTACAGTGCGATACAAACAGGCTGTTCGGGGCCGGAGCTGATGTCATAGCCAAGCCCTGAAAACACTTGGGAACGCCTGCGTTATTTCTGACACTCCCAGAAAAACGTCCAGTAACCACCCACAAATGTCCTCTTCCTGTGAATCACCTTGCAAATGCCTTGCAATCAAAATTTTCGCACCATTCTGTCGCTGTTTGGCGACACGCCTGCGTATTGTGGTACATACGCATGCGTAGGTATTCGATAATCAGCCACTGTGCGAATTCGCACAACAGCGACATAAGTTCACTTTAGTAAAACAAATATTATCTTAAAGATCAAAAATCTGTTGCTACTTAATTTAACACTTAAAGGTTGCAAGTAACATGAACAGCGACTATGATACTGTATATATCAACTCGCATCAGGCGTAACCATAGCATGTAGTATTTGTCTTGGTGTGCATTCTCCTGTAAGATGAAATTTCATAAGTCAAGATAACCTGCCTGATTAGTGATTGATATATAATCAGTTTTTAATGCAAAATATATCTTGTATATCAATACATATCTATGTATTTATATATATACACACACACACACACACACACACACACACACACACATCTATAACTCTTTGTAATCGTGGTGTGCAATATATGGACACATGACACTGGGTGTCAAGCATCTGGGTTTTCCTGTATTGCTCCTCTCCTTGATGTCCCATTGAGGTCATACATACCTCAGTTACTTTCTAGGTCACTAAGTGATACAATAGTGAAAAATAAACCATCCAAACTCATCCATTAGTTTTTGTGTGATGTTGGAACAAACAGACAAAAATTCTGACATTTTTATTTTCATCTCCATGGTTCATAAACAGTCCCTAGAGGTATATTACTCAAAATAATTGCTACAGTAAGTATAGACACAACCCTTACACTTGTACAGTATAGAGTACTGTATATATTTTTTGTTATGCTGCAGCCCATGGTTTTGGCTTCGTATACACAAATCTGCAAACTGCCAGGTGTTTGAAGATAGATCAAAGCTGGCACAGGGTGTTCAATACGAACGCTGGCAATACCTCATATAATATAAATGATAATTATTGATTATATATTGAACTTAAGCAAACTCTGTGTCAGGAACTGGGTGCCCCTGAGATTATTTTACGCACATGTCAAGACAAACTCATTAGGTATTAATTTGGACGCGGCTGGATGCTCAGCAGCCCGTCTCTGCTAATTAGCCCTAGTGTAGGCAGCCATGAAAACAAAACCAAATCTGCGTGAGGCTGACTGAAAATTAATTGAAGCCTCTGGATGGCGAGATAAGCGCGGCATGATGGGGCACGCTAACTGTCCGGGAAACCACCATTATCTCATCCAGCCTCTGTAAAGCTGCTGTAATAATTGCAGCGCGGTCTTTGTCGAATGGTCCCAATATTTCCACTGCGCACACAGAGCCCAATAGAATTTACAAGTCATTAAACTTAGTGAAAGTCAGGCCTGCCATTGTCAGGGAAATGAGCTATACAAGATACACATGTCCGGACACTCTACGCTCCATAAAGCCAGTGATAGGAATACAATGACTGACAATCCGGAATATCTGATGGCTGGCCCGTCATTGGAGGAGTAAGTGCTGATAGAATCGTCACAGTTCTGCCCTGGGATCTCAGCAATAGGAGACTGCAAACAAAAGGTCAGAGGCAGGAGGGTTTTATCAGGCGGATGTGGGGGTCCCAGTTCAATCTCTGTCACGCTGGAACAAGTACCAGAGTCTACTGCTAATACAGGGAAATGGTATGGGCTGTATTCAATAACTGTCGGAAGCTGCCGTCTTGTCGGAAAGACAGCAGCTTCCGACAGAAATAGGTCGGAAGGGGTTCCCACCTATTCAATAGAGGATGATTTTTTCCGACAAGTCGGGAATTCCCGACTTGTCGGAAAACACGTGGATTGGCGGAATAGCCGCCGATCCAAGTGCTTCTGTCAGAAATGGGTCCAAATCCGACAGGTTTTGGCCCCCTTTTCGACAAACTCAATCCGACTTGAAAACAAGTTGGATTGAGGTGAGGAGACAAGCGGTGCTGCGGGCCGCAGGGGGAGCATAGAACGGCGGCCAGCGGGGGGAGATGGCTGCGGGGGGGGGGACATGTGTGCGGCGGCAGGGGGAGGCGTTGCAGGGAGACCTCTCTTCCTGCAGTGCCTCCCCCCGCCGCCGCAGACATGTCCCCCCCGCAGCTATCTCCCCCCGCCGGCCGACGATCTCTGCTCCCCATGCGGCCCAGCTTACCCCCGCCGCCATCTGCACTCCTGGCCGCTGCTGTCAGCGCATCCGCAGCCACTGACAGCAGCGGCCGTCCATTGAATAGGGGTTGTCGGATCTATTCCGACAACTGCGTGTCGGAATGGATCCAACTTTTATTGAATATACCCCTATGTGTGACACTATCCCAGTGGTTTCTTCAGTGGCAGCCCCAAAGTAAGGTACAGTGTGCCCCCCCCCCCCCTCCCCATTGACTAATGGACCCCCGTGCACCGTATGCCCCCCATCTTTTATAGATACCAGTGACGTGCGGTGAGGTCATTGGCTGGGGAGGCACTGAGATTTATATATAGTGTACAGAAGTATGCAGGTAGCAATGAGGAGGGTGCTGCGGCACTCACGGGTCTATTATTCCCAATTATCTGGTCCACATAGTCATAGCGGGCCGATCCAAAGCTTGTCAACATTTTATTTTAATAAATATAATTTCCTCAGGACATACAAGTCTACATATAAGAATCTTACCTTGTATAGCATGGAGAGATAGAGACCCCCACCGGAACCATCACCACCTGCTGCGCACACGCCGTCAGGGTCCAGTTATGTCACATCGCGGCAATCGTGACGTCTCTAGAACCAAACGGCGTGTGCGCAGCGTGTGGTGATAGTTCCGGTGGGGGGTCTCTATCTCTCCATGCTATTCAAGGTAAGATTCTTATATGTACACTTGTATGTCCAGAGGAAACTATATTTATTAAAATAAAATGTTGACAAGCTTTGGATCGGCACGCTATGACTATGTGGACCAGATAATTGGGAATAATAGACCTGTGTGTATATATATATATATATATATATAAACACCAACATGAACCAACGTTTCGGGACGCGCAGGTCCCTTTGTCAAGGTGTACAGCCGTACACCTTGACAAAGGGACCTGCGCGTCCCGAAACGTTGGTTCATGTTGGTGTTTTAATACACTTTTTTACGTTTGAACAAGACGCTGAGTGCCGCTCAATTTCTTCCTGTTTGTTTGACCATTACCATAGAGAGGGCACCAGCGCACCTATATCATTGAGAACGGAGTGCCGATCCATTCCCATGTAAAGTATATATATATATATATATAAATATATATATAATATATATATATATATATATATATAATGCACCTCCCTGTCCCTGCAGCCAAAGTGATCTGGAGGTGAGTTACCCAGTCACTTACCACCAGGCCTACTGCCCCCCTCTCTCACCTGGGTGGTCCTGGGCCCCTGGTCGGGGAGAGTATAGGTGCCGGTGATCCTGCTGGCTGGGAGGACAGAGGAGAAGGAAGGAGAGGTAAGAGCGCTGGCTGCCGCCGCACGCTCTCCAGCTCTGGGGCTCCCGCTGCCTCCGGGGCTGCCGCTGCTCTAGTGACAGCTTTATCATTACTATCGCCGGGTCCCGCTGCCGATTCACCCCGCCGCGTATGGGTGATTGGACCATCAGCGGATCCAGCACTGGATCCACTGTTCAATCACATCTGCCTCGCTGACAGGGGCGTGTTTTTATGTGGCCTGTGAACCCGCCCCTGTCAACAAAGGACTTGTATAAGTGCCGCTTTTCCCTCTGTTTTTTAATGGGCTTTTACAGCCCAGTGCTTGGTGACTGCCATGTAATACAGAGAGCATTAGTGACTGCCATGTAATACAGAGAGCATCAGTGACTGCCATGTAATACAGAAAACATCAGTGACTTCCATGTAATACAGAGAGCATCAGTCAGTGACTGCCATGTAATACAGAAAACATCAGTGATTTCCATGTAATACAGAGAGCATCAGTGACTGCCATGTAATACAGAGAGTATCAGTGATTGCCATGTTATACAGAAAACATCAGTGACTTCCATGTAATACAGAAAGCATCAGTGACTGCCATGTAATACAGAGAGCATCAGTGACTGCCATGTAATACAGAAAGCATTAGTGACTACCATGTAATACAGAAAGCATCAGTGACTGCCATGTAATACAGAGAGCATCAGTGATTGGCATGTAATACAGAAAGCATCAGTGACTTCCATGTAATACAGAGAGCATCAGTGACTGCCATGTAATACAGAAAGCATCAGTGACTGCCATGTAATATAGAAAGCATCAGTGACTTCCATGTAATACAGAGAGCATCAGTGACTGCCATGTAATACAGAGAGCATCAGTGATTGCCATACAGAGAGCATCAGTGACTGCCATGTAATACAGAGAACATCAGTGACTGCCATGTAATACAGAGAGCATCAGTGACTGCCATGTAATACAGAGAGCATCAGTGACTGCCATGTAATACACAGAGCATCAGTGACTGCCATGTAATACAGAGAAGGTATTTCCTTGATATACACAAGAGAGCTTAATTACAGTTAGTGAAATGGGAGTGTTGACAGGCTGTGGCGTTCGCGGGGCAGAATGGGGCATCTACGCGGTGTTGCGCAGACATCGACTCAGCATTGGGCATGCATGTTGTCAGAAACGGGGGCGGTGTCAGGGCGGCCGAGTGACATCACATGCAGCCACTGCAACCAGAAAAATGGCTGTCTTGCAGCCTGGCTGCGGAGGCAGGGGGCTTCAATAAATCAGCGGTGTGATCGCATTAGCATTGTGATCGTATCGCTGCCTGGTATTTGCATGCTGCGCAGCCCCCAGCATGCGATCGCAGCCAGTTGCAGTTTTGCTAAAATAGCAAAACTGCAATTGAAGCTGAATAAGGTCCATTGCAATGATTTATTATCAGTATGCTTTGTTGTGTAGGTACTGCAGACACACCCGAACCGTGGCCCTCATTCCGAGTTGATCGCTCGTTATTTTTCATCGCATCGCAGTGAAATTTCGCTTAGTGCGCATGCGCAATAGTCGCACTGCGACTGCGCCAAGTAACTTTGCTATGAAGATAGTTTTTTTACTCACGGCTTTTTCTTCGCTCCGGCGATCGTAGTGTGATTGACAGGAAATGGGTGTTACTGGGCGGAAACACGGCGTTTTAGGGGCGTGTTGATAAAAACGCTACCGTTTCCGGAAAAAACGCAGGAGTGTCCGGAGAAACGGGGGAGTGTCTGAGCGAACGCTGGGTGTGTTTCTGACGTCAATCCAGGAATGACAAGCACTGAACTGATCGCACAGGCAGAGTAAGTGTGGAGCTACTCTAAAACTGCTAAGTAGTTTTTGATCGCAATAATGCGAATACATCGGTCGCAATTTTAGGATGCTAAGATACACTCCCAGTAGGCGTAGGCTTAGCGTGTGTAACTCTGCTAAATTCGCCTTGCGACCGATCAACTCGGAATGAGGGCCCTTGATCGGTAAAAGATCAGTAATAGAGGAATGAAAAGCTCAGGGGCGTGCAAATACTTTCTGTGATAAAGTTATTATTTCCAGTGGACCTTCATATGTTGTTTTAATCTCTTCAAAGAAAAATGTTTTCCACCAATTCTCTTATCTTTACATACTACAGTATGTTGTGATTCCCTCTCTGGTGCACAAAGTATTTGTCACAGCCTTGCACAAATCACACTGAATCAACAGATGTTACTGATTGGTTAGACCTCTGCCCCTGAAATACAGTTGGTTCTGTTTGTACAATAAACTCAGTAACATTCTGGCTATTGGGATCTCTCAGAGGAAACGGACATATGTAGTGATAGTGGGGGTCATTCCGAGTTGATCGCATGTAGCAACTTTTTGCTGCTCGTGCGATCAACTAGACGCCGCCTATGGGGGAGTGTATTTTAGCATAGCAGGGCTGCGATCGCTTGTGCAGCCCCGCTATGCTAAAAAAGTTTTGTGTAAAACAAGACCAGGGTCAGACCTACTTACCCTGTGCGACGGATCCAGCGACAAAGGTACCGGGATTGACGTCAGACATCCGCCCTCCAAACGCCTGGACATGCCTGCGTTCGGATCTCCACGCCCGGAAAACGGTGAGTATACGCTCCGGAACGCCTCCCCGCTGTCAATCTTCTTGCAATCGCGCTAGTGATCACTTTCTTCTTTGTTCTAGCTGCTGCCCGGCCACACCCGTCGCTGGGCAATGACGCGCGTGCGCATTGCGGACGCCGCGCATGTGCAGTTCCGACACGTTTGCACTGCAGCGAAGAACCACTGCGTGCGAACGGGTCGGAATGACCCTCAATGTGTGAGATTCCTCTAATACTCTATGTAAATGCCAATGTATAAAATATTAATTGTATACGCTTGTGTGGCAGGATGAAAACTGGAAAAAGACTGATGCTTCACATCAGTGGCATGCAGTGAGGTCAGTGGCTGGTGAGGCACTGCAGCCATAATGTCTGCCGAATCCTGCCGATGACCCCTACTGTCACTGCCGCCAATGCCCGCTACTGCCTGCTCATTATACTTGTGATATATTGTACATTTTCATAGAAAAAATAAAATTAATGTTTGGGGCTGGGAAGGGATGGGAGGAGGACATGAATGCAATTTTGTTGTCCAGGGCTTCCATTAACTCTAGAGAGAGATGGCACACAACTTGCTCTTTAAGACTTCCCTCCCTAAGCGCTCAGGCTACCTCTTAGATTAGCAAGGCCCCACTGCTATAGAATGCATACATTTCTATAGCAGTAGGGCCTTGCTAATGTAAGAGGAGGAGCAGTGATTGCGACGAGCGAAAAAATGTGTGGGTCCCGGGGGCCCGTTACGTTAAAAAGTTGGTGTCCTACTCCACAGTTTCTGGGTCACAACACTGATTGTGGGGGGAGAGGTAGGAAAAAGCTGATTAGAGGGGGTAAGGGCAGGCAGTGTTGGAGGTAGAGAGGGAGTAAGTACAGACAGGAGTTGGAATAGTGTTCGGGGGCAAGGAAGGGGCTAAGGGCAGGCAGTGCTGGGGGTATATGGGGGCTAAGGGTAGATAGCATCTGGGGTAGTACTGGGGGGCAAGGAGGGGGTTAGGGGCAGTGCTGGGGGTATATAGGGGCTAAGGGTAGATAGCATCTGGGGTAGTGCTGGGGGGCAAGGAGGGGGTTAGGGGCAGACAGTACTCGGGGTAAGGAGGAGGTGACAGCCCTGGCCTCTGTTGGGGGTCTCCGTGAGGCGAGGCATTGGCGTTAGAGATGAGCGCCTGAAATTTTTCGGGTTTTGTGTTTTGGTTTTGGGTTCGGTTCCGCGGCCGTGTTTTGGGTTCGAACGCGTTTTGGCAAAACCTCACCGAATTTTTTTTGTCGGATTCGGGTGTGTTTTGGATTCGGGTGTTTTTTTCAAAAAACCCTAAAAAACAGCTTAAATCATAGAATTTGGGGGTAATTTTGATCCCAAAGTATTATTAACCTCAAAAAACATAATTTACACTCATTTTCAGCCTATTCTGAACACATCACACCTCACAATATTATTTTTAGTCCTAAAATTTGCACCGAGGTCGCTGTGTGAGTAAGATAAGCGACCCTAGTGGCCGACACAAACACCGGGCCCATCTAGGAGTGGCACTGCAGTGTCACGCAGGATGTCCCTTCCAAAAAACCCTCCCCAAACAGCACATGACGCAAAGAAAAAAAGAGGCGCAATGAGGTAGCTGACTGTGTGAGAAAGATAAGCGACCCTAGTGGCCGACACAAACACCGGGCCCATCTAGGAGTGGCACTGCAGTGTCACGCAGGATGTCCCTTCCAAAAAACCCTCCCCAAACAGCACATGACGCAAAGAAAAAAAGAGGCGCAATGAGGTAGCTGTGTGAGAAAGATAAGCGACCCTAGTGGCCGACACAAACACCGGGCCCATCTAGGAGTGGCACTGCAGTGTCACGCAGGATGTCCCTTCCAAAAAACCCTCCCCAAACAGCACATGACGCAAAGAAAAAAAGAGGCGCAATGAGGTAGCTGTGTGAGTAAGATTAGCGACCCTAGTGGCCGACACAAACACCGGGCCCATCTAGGAGTGGCACTGCAGTGTCACGCAGGATGGCCCTTCCAAAAAACCCTCCCCAAACAGCACATGACGCAAAGAAAAAAAGAGGCGCAATGAGGTAGCTGACTGTGTGAGTAAGATTAGCGACCCTAGTGGCCGACACAAACACCGGGCACATCTAGGAGTGGCACTGCAGTGTCACGCAGGATGTCCCTTCCAAAAAACCCTCCCCAAACAGCACATGACGCAAAGAAAAAAAGAGGCGCAATGAGGTAGCTGACTGTGTGAGAAAGATAAGCGACCCTAGTGGCCGACACAAACACCGGGCCCATCTAGGAGTGGCACTGCAGTGTCACGCAGGATGTCCCTTCCAAAAAACCCTCCCCAATCAGCACATGATGCAAAGAAAAAGAAAAGAAAAAAGAGGTGCAAGATGGAATTATCCTTGGGCCCTCCCACCCACCCTTATGTTGTATAAACAAAACAGGACATGCACACTTTAACCAACCCATCATTTCAGTGACAGGGTCTGCCACACGACTGTGACTGATATGACGGGTTGGTTTGGACCCCCCCCAAAAAAGAAGCAATTAATCTCTCCTTGCACAAACTGGCTCTACAGAGGCAAGATGTCCACCTCATCTTCACCCTCCGATATATCACCGTGTACATCCCCCTCCTCACAGATTATCAATTCGTCCCCACTGGAATCCACCATCTCAGCTCCCTGTGTACTTTGTGGAGGCAATTGCTGCTGGTCAATGTCTCCGCGGAGGAATTGATTATAATTCATTTTAATGAACATCATCTTCTCCACATTTTCTGGATGTAACCTCGTACGCCGATTGCTGACAAGGTGAGCGGCGGCACTAAACACTCTTTCGGAGTACACACTTGTGGGAGGGCAACTTAGGTAGAATAAAGCCAGTTTGTGCAAGGGCCTCCAAATTGCCTCTTTTTCCTGCCAGTATAAGTACGGACTGTGTGACGTGCCTACTTGGATGCGGTCACTCATATAATCCTCCACCATTCTATCAATGTTGAGAGAATCATATGCAGTGACAGTAGACGACATGTCCGTAATCGTTGTCAGGTCCTTCAGTCCGGACCAGATGTCAGCATCAGCAGTCGCTCCAGACTGCCCTGCATCACCGCCAGCGGGTGGGCTCGGAATTCTGAGCCTTTTCCTCGCACCCCCAGTTGCGGGAGAATGTGAAGGAGGAGATGTTGACAGGTCGCGTTCCGCTTGACTTGACAATTTTGTCACCAGCAGGTCTTTCAACCCCAGCAGACCTGTGTCTGCCGGAAAGAGAGATCCAAGGTAGGCTTTAAATCTAGGATCGAGCACGGTGGCCAAAATGTAGTGCTCTGATTTCAACAGATTGACCACCCGTGAATCCTTGTTAAGCGAATTAAGGGCTGCATCCACAAGTCCCACATGCCTAGCGGAATCGCTCCGTGTTAGCTCCTTCTTCAATGCCTCCAGCTTCTTCTGCAAAAGCCTGATGAGGGGAATGACCTGACTCAGGCTGGCAGTGTCTGAACTGACTTCACGTGTGGCAAGTTCAAAGGGCATCAGAACCTTGCACAACGTTGAAATCATTCTCCACTGCACTTGAGACAGGTGCATTCCATCTCCTATATCGTGCTCAATTGTATAGGCTTGAATGGCCTTTTGCTGCTCCTCCAACCTCTGAAGCATATAGAGGGTTGAATTCCACCTCGTTACCACTTCTTGCTTCAGATGATGGCAGGGCAGGTTCAGTAGTTTTTGGTGGTGCTCCAGTCTTCTGTACGTGGTGCCTGTACGCCGAAAGTGTCCCGCAATTTTTCTGGCCACCGACAGCATCTCTTGCACGCCCCTGTCGTTTTTTAAAAAATTCTGCACCACCAAATTCAAGGTATGTGCAAAACATGGGACGTGCTGGAATTTGCCCATATTTAATGCACACACAATATTGCTGGCGTTGTCCGATGCCACAAATCCACAGGAGAGTCCAATTGGGGTAAGCCATTCCGCGATGATCTTCCTCAGTTGCCGTAAGAGGTTTTCAGCTGTGTGCGTATTCTGGAAAGCGGTGATACAAAGCGTAGCCTGCCTAGGAAAGAGTTGGCGTTTGCGAGATGCTGCTACTGGTGCCGCCGCTGCTGTTCTTGCGGCGGGAGTCCATACATCTACCCAGTGGGCTGTCACAGTCATATAGTCCTGACCCTGCCCTGCTCCACTTGTCCACATGTCCGTGGTTAAGTGGACATTGGGTACAACTGCATTTTTTAGGACACTGGTGAGTCTTTTTCTGACGTCCGTGTACATTCTCGGTATCGCCTGCCTAGAGAAGTGGAACCTAGATGGTATTTGGTAACGGGGGCACACTGCCTCAATAAATTGTCTAGTTCCCTGTGAACTAACGGCGGATACCGGACGCACGTCTAACACCAACATAGTTGTCAAGGACTCAGTTATCCGCTTTGCAGTAGGATGACTGCTGTGATATTTCATCTTCCTCGCAAAGGACTGTTGAACAGTCAATTGCTTACTGGAAGTAGTACAAGTGGGCTTACGACTTCCCCTCTGGGATGACCATCGACTCCCAGCGGCAACAACAGCAGCGCCAGCAGCAGTAGGCGTTACACGCAAGGATGCATCGGAGGAATCCCAGGCAGGAGAGGACTCGTCAGACTTGCCAGTGACATGGCCTGCAGGACTATTGGCATTCCTGGGGAAGGAGGAAATTGACACTGAGGGAGTTGGTGGGGTGGTTTGCGTGAGCTTGGTTACAAGAGGAAGGGATTTACTGGTCAGTGGACTGCTTCCGCTGTCACCCAAAGTTTTTGAACTTGTCACTGACTTATTATGAATGCGCTGCAGGTGACGTATAAGGGAGGATGTTCCGAGGTGGTTAACGTCCTTACCCCTACTTATTACAGCTTGACAAAGGGAACACACGGCTTGACACCTGTTGTCCGCATTTCTGGTGAAATACCTCCACACCGAAGAGCTGATTTTTTTGGTATTTTCACCTGGCATGTCAACGGCCATATTCCTCCCACGGACAACAGGTGTCTCCCCGGGTGCCTGACTTAAACAAACCACCTCACCATCAGAATCCTCCTGGTCAATTTCCTCCCAAGCGCCAGCAACACCCATATCCTCCTCATCCTGGTGTACTTCAACACTGACATCTTCAATCTGACTATCAGGAACTGGACTGCGGGTGCTCCTTCCAGCACTTGCAGGGGGCATGCAAATAGTGGAAGGCGCATGCTCTTCACGTCCAGTGTTGGGAAGGTCAGGCATCGCAAACGACACAATTGGACTCTCCTTGTGGATTTGGGATTTCAAAGAACGCACAGTTCTTTGCGGTGCTTTTGCCAGCTTGAGTCTTTTCAGTTTTCTAGCGAGAGGCTGAGTGCTTCCATCCTCATGTGAAGCTGAACCACTAGCCATGAACATAGGCCAGGGCCTCAGCCGTTCCTTGCCACTCCGTGTGGTAAATGGCATATTGGCAAGTTTACGCTTCTCCTCCGACAATTTTATTTTAGGTTTTGGAGTCCTTTTTTTTCTGATATTTGGTGTTTTGGATTTGACATGCTCTGTACTATGACATTGGGCATCGGCCTTGGCAGACGACGTTGCTGGCATTTCATCGTCTCGGCCATGACTAGTGGCAGCAGCTTCAGCACGAGGTGGAAGTGGATCTTGATCTTTCCCTAATTTTGGAACCTCAACTTTTTTGTTCTCCATATTTTATAGGCAGAACTAAAAGGCACCTCAGGTAAACAATGGAGATGGATGGATTGGATACTAGTATACAATTATGGACGGACTGCCACGGTTAGGTGGTATAAAAAAACCACGGTTAGGTGGTATATATTATAATAATAATACAATTATGGATGGACGGACTGCCTGCCGACTGCCGACACAGAGGTAGCCACAGCCGTGAACTACCGCACTGTACACTGGTTGATAAAGAGATAGTAGTATACTCGTAACAACTAGTATGACACTATGACGACGGTATAAAGAAAGAAAAAAAAATACCACAGTTAGGTGGTATATATTATAATAATAATACAATTATGGATGGACGGACTGCCTGCCGACTGCCGACACAGAGGTAGCCACAGCCGTGAACTACCGCACTGTACACTGGTTGATAAAGAGATAGTAGTATACTCGTAACAACTAGTATGACACTATGACGACGGTATAAAGAAAGAAAAAAAAATACCACAGTTAGGTGGTATATATTATAATAATAATACAATTATGGATGGACGGACTGCCTGCCGACTGCCGACACAGAGGTAGCCACAGCCGTGAACTACCGCACTGTACACTGGTTGATAAAGAGATAGTAGTATACTCGTAACAACTAGTATGACACTATGACGACGGTATAAAGAAAGAAAAAAAAATACCACAGTTAGGTGGTATATATTATAATAATAATACAATTATGGATGGACGGACTGCCTGCCGACTGCCGACACAGAGGTAGCCACAGCCGTGAACTACCGCACTGTACACTGGTTGATAAAGAGATAGTAGTATACTCGTAACAACTAGTATGACACTATGACGACGGTATAAAGAATGAAAAAAAAACCACGGTTAGGTGGTATATATTATAATAATAATACAATTATGGATGGACGGACTGCCTGCCGACTGCCGACACAGAGGTAGCCACAGCCGTGAACTACCGCACTGTACACTGGTTGATAAAGAGATAGTAGTATACTCGTAACAACTAGTATGACACTATGACGGTATAAAGAATGAAAAAAAAACCACGGTTAGGTGGTATATATTATAATAATAATACAATTATGGATGGACGGACTGCCTGCCGACTGCCGACACAGAGGTAGCCACAGCCGTGAACTACCGCACTGTACACTGGTTGATAAAGAGATAGTAGTATACTCGTAACAACTAGTATGACACTATGACGACGGTATAAAGAAAGAAAAAAAAATACCACAGTTAGGTGGTATATATTATAATAATAATACAATTATGGATGGACGGACTGCCTGCCGACTGCCGACACAGAGGTAGCCACAGCCGTGAACTACCGCACTGTACACTGGTTGATAAAGAGATAGTAGTATACTCGTAACAACTAGTATGACACTATGACGACGGTATAAAGAATGAAAAAAAAACCACGGTTAGGTGGTATATATTATAATAATAATACAATTATGGATGGACGGACTGCCTGCCGACTGCCGACACAGAGGTAGCCACAGCCGTGAACTACCGCACTGTACACTGGTTGATAAAGAGATAGTAGTATACTCGTAACAACTAGTATGACACTATGACGACGGTATAAAGAAAGAAAAAAAAATACCACAGTTAGGTGGTATATATTATAATAATAATACAATTATGGATGGACGGACTGCCTGCCGACTGCCGACACAGAGGTAGCCACAGCCGTGAACTACCGCACTGTACACTGGTTGATAAAGAGATAGTAGTATACTCGTAACAACTAGTATGACACTATGACGACGGTATAAAGAAAGAAAAAAAAATACCACAGTTAGGTGGTATATATTATAATAATAATACAATTATGGATGGACGGACTGCCTGCCGACTGCCGACACAGAGGTAGCCACAGCCGTGAACTACCGCACTGTACACTGGTTGATAAAGAGATAGTAGTATACTCGTAACAACTAGTATGACACTATGACGACGGTATAAAGAATGAAAAAAAAACCACGGTTAGGTGGTATATATTATAATAATAATACAATTATGGATGGACGGACTGCCTGCCGACTGCCGACACAGAGGTAGCCACAGCCGTGAACTACCGCACTGTACACTGGTTGATAAAGAGATAGTAGTATACTCGTAACAACTAGTATGACACTATGACGACGGTATAAAGAAAGAAAAAAAAATACCACAGTTAGGTGGTATATATTATAATAATAATACAATTATGGATGGACGGACTGCCTGCCGACTGCCGACACAGAGGTAGCCACAGCCGTGAACTACCGCACTGTACACTGGTTGATAAAGAGATAGTAGTATACTCGTAACAACTAGTATGACACTATGACGACGGTATAAAGAATGAAAAAAAAACCACGGTTAGGTGGTATATATTATAATAATAATACAATTATGGATGGACGGACTGCCTGCCGACTGCCGACACAGAGGTAGCCACAGCCGTGAACTACCGCACTGTACACTGGTTGATAAAGAGATAGTAGTATACTCGTAACAACTAGTATGACACTATGACGACGGTATAAAGAAAGAAAAAAAAATACCACAGTTAGGTGGTATATATTATAATAATAATACAATTATGGATGGACGGACTGCCTGCCGACTGCCGACACAGAGGTAGCCACAGCCGTGAACTACCGCACTGTACACTGGTTGATAAAGAGATAGTAGTATACTCGTAACAACTAGTATGACACTATGACGACGGTATAAAGAAAGAAAAAAAAATACCACAGTTAGGTGGTATATATTATAATAATAATACAATTATGGATGGACGGACTGCCTGCCGACTGCCGACACAGAGGTAGCCACAGCCGTGAACTACCGCACTGTACACTGGTTGATAAAGAGATAGTAGTATACTCGTAACAACTAGTATGACACTATGACGACGGTATAAAGAATGAAAAAAAAACCACGGTTAGGTGGTATATATTATAATAATAATACAATTATGGATGGACGGACTGCCTGCCGACTGCCGACACAGAGGTAGCCACAGCCGTGAACTACCGCACTGTACACTGGTTGATAAAGAGATAGTAGTATACTCGTAACAACTAGTATGACACTATGACGGTATAAAGAATGAAAAAAAAACCACGGTTAGGTGGTATATATTATAATAATAATACAATTATGGATGGACGGACTGCCTGCCGACTGCCGACACAGAGGTAGCCACAGCCGTGAACTACCGCACTGTACACTGGTTGATAAAGAGATAGTAGTATACTCGTAACAACTAGTATGACACTATGACGACGGTATAAAGAAAGAAAAAAAAATACCACGGTTAGGTGGTATATATTGTAATACAATTATGGATGGACGGACTGCCTGCCGAGTTCCGACTGCCGACACAGAGGTAGCCACAGCCGTGAACTACCGCACTGTACTGTGTCTGCTGCTAATATAGACTGGTTGATAAAGAGATAGTATACAATACATACAACAATATACTACTATACTGGTGGTCAGGCACTGGTCACCACTAGTCACACTGGCAGTGGCACTCCTGCAGCAAAAGTGTGCACTGTTTAATTTTAAATTAATATAATATTATGTACTCCTGGGGGCTCCTGCTATAACAACCTGCAGTGCTCCCCAGTCTCCCCCACAATTATTATAAGCTTTGCCTTTTATACATTGATGTGCAGCACACTGGGCTGAGCTGAGTGCACACAGACTGAGTCACACTGTGTGACTGGCTGCTGCTGTGTATCGTTTTTTTTCAGGCAGAGAACGGATATAGCAGAGAACGGATATATTATATTAAAATAAATAAAAGTTAACTAACAACAACTGCACTGGTCACTGTGGTAAACTCTGTCTGACTCTGCACAATCTCTCTCTCTCTTCTAATCTAATTTCTAATGGAGAGGACGCCAGCCACGTCCTCTCCCTATCAATCTCAATGCACGTGTGAAAATGGCGGCGACGCGCGGCTCCTTATATAGAATCCGAGTCTCGCGAGAATCCGACAGCGTCATGATGACGTTCGGGCGCGCTCGGGTTAACCGAGCAAGGCGGGAGGATCCGAGTCTGCTCGGACCCGTAAAAAAAACATGAAGTTCGTGCGGGTTCGGTTTCAGAGAAACCGAACCCGCTCATCTCTAATTGGCGTGTCTGGATAACTGATCCAGGGGGCATCACGCTCAGGTGGCTCTCTCCTCACGGCTCCCCTCCGCTGGTGGCACAGCTGCACGGTGTGTGGAGAACTGTGGCGCGGTGCTAAGGCCATGGGAATAGGGATTCCAGCAGCTCTCCAATGTCACCGTAGGCTGCAGCTACTGCTCGCTGCTGGAGGAACTAGTGGGTGGGCGGATGGAGGGGGAACACTTTAATCCAGGGGTCTTCAACCTTTAAGACAGTGTGGGCCACATAAAAAAATGAAACGAAGCCGAGGGCCACTAAGCTATACTGCGGTATTTAGAATCTAAATTTTAATTTATGATTGTAATGAGACCTTTTCTAGACTCATAAGACCATAAAAAAGACTTCAAAAGATAATTATTGTAATTTAATGAATGAAACATGGTCTACTTTACCTTTGTTATTATAATAAGTTCATATCAGTGGGAAACTTGGCATTGTTTTTGCTTGGCCAGCTTGTCGATGTTGGCATCAATGTTAGAAGTCGCTATGCGCAGAGTATTCTCAAGATGTTGGTCTGTAAGCACTGAACTGGACTCATACGGCAGTATCACTGGACTGGTGGGTATAATGTGGGCATGCTTTCACAATATTGCTACTGTCTGTCTGTGATGGGGGGAGGGAGGGTATGATAGCGCCTATGTCAAGACATAGGTGCTATCATACCCTCCCTCCTCCCCATCACAGACAGACAGCAGCATTGTCAAAGCATGCTCCCTGCCATCTCTGCTCTTAATACTTAATACACCCCCTGCTGGGTCCCCCGCCACGCCCCCTGCCCTCAATACTAATTTATTCACTGCCATGCTCAGGCTGCCGCACCCCCGTCCCCGCCGCTCCCGCACGCCGGGTTCCTGCTCTGCCCCCTGCCCTCAACACTTATACACTTTTATTCTCCTGCCGCAGCCCCCCCCCCCCCCCCGCGCCGGGTCCCCGCCGCACACAGCCATGCTCAGGCTGCATACATGCTGCCGCACCCCCTCCGCTCCCGCCCGCCGGGTTCCCGCACTGCCCCCTGCTCTCAATGGTAACTTGCCGCACCCCCCCCAGCCGGGTCCCCGCCGCTCTCACCCACCTATTCAACACTGCAGGCGGAGGGAGACACAGGGAGGGAGACACAGTAAGGGTGACCAGACCACTGACCAGCCTAAGAGGAGCTACTCCCCTTCTTCACAGGCAACCAGTGACAGTGCGGGGGAGTCACATGACTCCGGGAAAGGGAAAAAATAATTTTTTTTTGTTTTTGTGTTCATATGTGCGCTGCGGGCGGGCGCGTCGGCGGGCCATGGAAACCATAGCAGCGGGCCACCTGTGGCCCGCGGGCCACGGGTTGAAGACCCCTGCTTTAATCCCTGAGCGTGGCTCCCTGCTGGCGGCATATGTACTTTTAAAAAAAGGTTAGGTCCCCGGGAATGCGCTCCACTAGGACTGGCTACAGGTTTACATTAATAAACCCGCCTGATAGAGATAGGGCAATACACAGATCGTAGTGTATGTATAGTTAGCTTAGTTGGAGATAATGGAGGGGGGGGGGGGGAGTGTGTAACGTAGTGTGGTTACCAGGAGCACTGCGTGTCCACACTATCTGACACCAGGGACTCACCACCACCACTTCGGCTGTAGTGTCTGTAGCAGCTCCCACCAAGCATGAATGGAGCACAGGCAGGGGAGTGGGATGCAGCCCACCTCATCACCGGGGACCAGCGGGAGCAGTCAGGACGTCTGCACTCCCGGGCATCACAGCAGTATGTCATCCACGTCGGAGTCCCGTCAACAGTTCTCCACTCTGGGTGATGATAGCAATGCCAGGTCACCCAGCAGATGCATGAGGCAGCGGGCGGCAGATGCAGGAAGTCTCCGGTCCCCAGCTCACGGTAGCGGTATAGACGCCGCCGCGTCCCCTGCAGATTGAGGTCCTGGCATATTGCAGGGCAGTAGGCCACACACCCCGTCTCCGCAATCTACACTGCCACTAGAGGTAGGGGAGAGAGGGGTCACCACGTCCTTCTCAGCCAGCTGACAGCCACAGGTTTAATGAATGATGTCTCCCTTGCCCGATTGGCTCCTCCTTCACTTTTATAGTCCTCTCTGCAGCGGACAAGGGAGACATCATTCATTAAACTTATAGCCAATCCAAGTGGAGCGCGTCCCTGGGGACACACCCTTTTTTAAAAACCGAGTCCCTGGTCCTCAAGATCGAGGTTACCGGGCCGGGGGACAGGGCGACACAGGAGGGGGTGGTGGAAGTCTCCGCACGGCGCACATGCAGGTGTATCTGCTGGGGTAACGGAGGACGTGGAGGAGAAGGAGGTGAGCACTTATGCCGCATCTTATGGGTGATTGGACCAGCGGATCCAGCCCTGGATCCGCTGTCCAATCACATCTGCCCCTGTCAAAGCGGCACTTATACTAGTGCCGCTTTGACAAGTTTTTTCAATGGGCTTTTACAGACCAGTGCTTGGCCCCGCCCCCCGCTTGATTCTCATTCCCATTCACAACAGGCGGCACTGTTATCAGTGCCTCCTAAACTCCTTTTATGTCTCAAAATGAATACAATAATATAACGAAGATACTTTTGACACAGAAAATGTGTCATAAGTATCTCCCTTGTATTATTTTACTCATTAATGAGAGGGGAGGCACTGCCTCCCCTGCCTGCACGTCCCTGCTTCACATACTGTAAGAACAAGATACCTGGGTCCTCATTACTGTATAATCAGTGTGTTCTGATGGCAGAATATCAGGTAATTGCGACAGAGTCAGAAACATTAATGGAGATTGTCCGCTATTATACATTATAAGGATGTACTATGGAGGATTGTCTATACATTAAGTGGCGTATCTTCATTAGTTTTGAGGCCCTTATCCCACCCTTTTGCAAATCCAACAAAGGGGGGTAATTCAGAACTGATTGCTGCTGTGCGTTTTCGCACAGCAGGCGATCTGAACTGCGCATGCGTATGCACTGCAAAGCGCAGGCGCGACGGACCGCAGCACCGGGCATCCATGCTTAGCGACGGGATGGTGCGAAAAACTGATCGCATGTGTGAATGCAAGGTGATTGACAGGCAGTGGCCATTTGTGGGTGGCAACTGACCGTTTTACCGGAGTGTCCAGAAAAACCCAGGTGGGATCTGGCGTTTTCAGGGAAGGTGTCTGACGTCAGCTCCGGCCCGGATCAGGAGGATACAATCGCAGCGGCTGAGTAAGTCCTGGACTGAGCAAAGGCTGCACAAACTGATGTTTGTGCAGCTCTGCTAATGAAGCGAACGCACACTTGCACAGCGATTTCCTCTCACCCTGTAGGCGGCGACTATCAGATTGCAGGGCTGCAAAAAAACACACCCTAGCGATGAGGTCTGAATTATCCCCAAAATCCACAGCCACAAGGGAGGATTGGACTGCACACCCTATTTTAAAACATATTGAGAGGTGCAATGGTGGAACTTGTAAGTGGTGGGCCCAGGTGCAAAAATATATTTTGGGCCTCCCTCCTCCACCCCAACCCAAGTCCACAATATGCCACACGGCAGTGGGTGAAAGGGAGAGGCAGCGGGTGGCAGTGTAAGACAGGGGGCAGCAGAGGGTGACAATAGAAGTCGGGGTGGCAGTGGGTAACAGGGAGGGAGAGTGGGTGACAGGGGTACAAACACTATGTCCTGTATGGTGTGGAGAAAAGGTTGGGGCAGGAATACAGTGGCCTCTGCCCTGTCTGTGACAGGGGCCCTCACCCCTTGTGCTTTCCTCGGTTTGGCACTCGGTCAGGCAGACTATGACAGCGCCAGTTACACTGGTTGTGAGCTGCCTTTAATTCACTGACAGCAGTGAATGAGAAAAAATGTACAACTATCTGTTACAGTAATTAGAGGTAGTATGTGACGGTGATCATCAGCCCTGATAGGTGGCAGGACTCCCCAATCACTAGCAGGGACGTGCGGTGAGCTAAATGGCTCAGGAGGAACTGGCTAGCACTGGAGCCATGCACGCAATATATGACCCAAAGGGCACATCTGGGCATTATACACAGGTGTAGCAGTATATACATCAGGGCATTATACACAGGTGTAGCAGTATATACATCTGGGCATTATACACAGGTGCAGCAGTAAATACATCTGGGCATTATACACAGGTGCAGCAGTATATACATCTGGGCATTATACACAGGTGCAGCAGTATATACATCTGGGCATTATACACAGGTGCAGCAGTATATACATCTGGGCATTATACACAGGTGCAGCAGTATATACATCTGGGCATTATACACAGGTGCAGCAGTATATTCATCTGGGCATTATACACTGGTGCGGCAGTATAAATAAACTCCTGGAAATGTGGTGAGTTTTGATCAGAGATGTGCGGAAAAGATAGACAGCGGAGGCACTGCCTCACCTGCCATAGACTTTTCACTCCAGAGTTCTAGCTCTTAAAATAATTAGAATAATGCAAAAAAGATATTTTAAACATATTCTTTGTATTTTTCATATACTTTATACAGACAAAACTCTGGCACAAACGTTAGTATGACAGGAAAGGCTCTACCTCACCTGCCTCACCCCACCGCATGTTACTGCAGCACAGCACACACAAGGCCTGTCTACCTAAGGTAAGGGGTCAGTCTCTACTCTCTGCACTGGACCATTCATCAGACATTGCTTAAAATGGTCTATGCGGTGGGGGGAGTGGGCTAGGGATAACTTATTGCTGGTCTGGGTAGCATTGCCTCTCCCTGTCACCTGTCACTCTCTGCAGCTCCCTATCACCCACTGCCTCTCTCCCAGTCACCCACTGCCTCTCCCTGTCACTCTCTGCTGCTCTTTGTCACCCACTGCCATTCCCTGTCACTTTCTGCTAGTATGTCACCCACTGCTTCTCTCTGTCACTCTCTCCCTGTCCCTGTCGCTCACTGCCTCTCTCTGTCACTCTCCGCAGCTCCCTGTTACCCACAGCCTCTCTCCCAGTAACCCACTGTCTGTCATCCACTGTCTCTCCCTGTCACCCATTGCCATTCCCTGTCACTCTCTGCCTCTCCCTGTTGCCCACTGCCTGTCACTGTCACCCTCTCCCTGGCACCTGCTGCCTGTACTCTTCACCTACTTCCTCTCCTTGTCACTTTTTGAAGCTCACTTAAACCCAATGCCTATCTCTATCATTCTCTGCCTCTCCCTGTCACCCATTGCCTCTCCCTGTCACTCTCTGACTCTCCCTATTGCCCACTGCCTCTCCCTGCCACCTACTACCTCTTTGTCACCCTCTTGCTCTCCCTGTTACCCACTGTTGCTCCCTGTTACACACTATCACTCCCTGTTACCCTCTGCCTCTTCCTGTCACCTACTACTTCTCCGTCAGCCTATAACCCACTACATCTCCCTGTCACACATTGCCACCCCCTATCAGCTTCTCCCCATAATCTGCTGCCTGTCCTCATCACCCACGGCCTTTCCATATCAACCACTACAGCTCCATGTCACCCTCTGCCTCCCCCTATCTCACTCTGCTGTTCCCTGTAACCCTCTGCTTCTCCCTGTCACCCACTGCCATTCCCTGTCACTTACTGCCTCTCCCTGTCACTCATTGCCTCTCCCTTTCAACCCTGTCACTCTCTGCTGCTCCCTATCATCCATTGCCTCTCCCTGTCACTCTCTGCCTCTCCCTTTCACCCACTACCACTCCCTGTCACTCACTGTCTCTCCCTGTCACTCTGAGGCTCTCTATCAGCCACCGCCTCCCCAGTCACCACTTTTCACCCAATGCCTCCCCCTGGACCCTCTGACTCTGCCCAGATTCCTCTGCCTATCTCAACCAGCCTCGGCCTCTCCTGTGGAGGGGGACCCAAAGAATATTATTGTACCTGGGCCCAAAACTCACAAGTTCCACCACTGATGTTAACTATGTTTGTATATGTTCTGTATTGAAAATAATAAAACAGATTTTATTTTAAAAAAAGTATAAAAACAGGCAAATTTAAATTGAAATAAAAAGTGGTGTTCCCCCCAAAATGATAACTTGCTTCTGGCCTATTACTCTTGGCTGGTACGCTGCATTCTAAAGTCTGATTTTCTGTCAAATCTCAGCTGTTTTGCCTTTAGTAAATCAGCAGTTTGCAAAATTGACTGAAGCCCAAACCTGCCGCTTAGTAAATATATCTTTGTTACTCACAGCGTCTTCTTGGCCTGTGGCTCTGAACCCTGTGATTTGTGTGTTGCCATGTATGAAGGCTGAGGGAAAACTCCATTACACTTTGCTGTTTGACAAGCCTACAAAGGGAATTCAGGATAAGACTAAAGCGGAGGTCTTACCTTCATACTTTATATGAGTCTTCATTGTTTGGCTGTCCTGTAAATGGGATTCAGCTGTCTCTATCATGTTACATTGTAAATGCTGTGATTTAACATTTGTATTGTATTTCACATTCATGTTGGAAGGGCAGCTTTGAAGTGCGGAAAAGAAGCTATTGTATATTATTTGTATTTTCCAGGGAATGAAACCAGACATATACATTTATGAATGCTAAAAAAGTGTTATTTGTGTTTCAGGTCTAGTTCCCGGTAATTGCACCAGTGTGTTAGACGGATAACCTTCACATGTGAATCACAAAGTCCTGCTCTCATAAAAAGCACATGTCCAGTTTATATATCTCTTTGTACTTGGAGATTCGTGCTGCAGCTCACCCAGCACCACTGGGCATCTGCGGGCTCCCTTGATAGCAGATTTTCTCTTTGTGTGTATGTATGTGGGGGGATGAGACATAACTAATGCTGGATCAATGAGAGGAGCCATGAATGCTGTCTCTTGGCCATCAACTTCCATCGCAACATCAAAATGCTATTCTTTGCAACATATGGCATTTACATCCAAAGCAGCATTATTCAGCTCACACGTACAAACCTGTCACTCAGCCGGGTACCCATTACTCTCTACACCGGCAGAGGCCAAGAATCATATGCACATCTGCTCAGGGTATAACATATCGTAGGAACAGGAGGCTAAGTGTAGAACTGCTAGACTAAGCAAGCATAAATAATCCACAATTGCAGTAGACATACAGTACAAGACGTTAGAATGCTGGACGCCAAGATGGCGACAATAACTAAGGATAACGGAGCTGACACAGACGGTGACAGTGACTGATTAACCAGCCTTCAGACTGGGGTACTAGGACTTTGGGGGAGCAGGGTGGCACGCAGTTGGCAGATGGGGAATAAAATGAAGATTTAGGGGATTATTTAGGTTTATTAGCAAACCAAGAAAGTTACAGTATCAACTGATTCTAGGGGGTCATTCCGCCCCATTTGCACGCAGCGGTTTGTCGCTGCGGTGCGAACGGGTCCGGAATGCACATGCGCGGCGGCCGCACTGCGCACGCACATCGTTGCCCGGCGACAGGGGTCGCCGGGTTACGTTGCGGACAACGAAGAAAGCAGTCGCAGAGACGACCGCTAGAAGATTGACAGAAAGAAGGCGTTCCTGTGCGGATCCGGATCGTTGGCAGCCGTTTTCAGGGAGTGGAGAAGAAAACGCAGGCGTGTCCAGGAGAACGGAGGGCGGATGTCTGACGTCAAAGCCGGCCCCAGCATCGCTGAGATCGTCGCACAGGGTAAGTATGTCTAGGGCTAGTCTTGATTTGCTTGACATTTTTTTAGCTTAGCAGGGCTGCACAAGCGATCGCAGCCCTGCTAAGCTAAAATACACTTCCCCATAGGAGTGGACTAGTTGATCGCAGCAGCAGCAAAAAGTTTCTGGCTGTGATCAACTCGGAATGACCACCCTAGAAAAGGAAAGTGTGAATACCTTTTTACCGCGCAGTGCGGGAGAAACCGAGCAGCCTTTAATACACTATTCAGGAACAGGGCACTCACTTCCACATGTGAAACAAAGGTAAAAGTAGGTATAGTGTATATCTATGGGCGCAGGTATCCACTAGATACTTGAGTACAGAGATATTTATTTTATATAAAACTTTTATTGTACAATCCAACACAACTTGGATATAATAACTGAATCAGTCATATGCTTTCACATGAAAGAGACAAAATCAAAACAAAAATATATATACATTGGTAAAGTGACATAGTGCAATTTTTCTAGTGCAATTTTGCTCATCACAGTACCATAATTAAAGTGACACAGTGCATAAGGGACATCAGAATGGTATCAGTCTCTCACCAAAGACAGGTGCTGCGGTGGCCATCTTTACTCAGGGCAACGATTCCTTCTTAGTACGATTCCTATGTTAATCACCATTTTTAAACATGTATCCACTATCCAATAGTTACTATTTCCAAAGTATTTTATACTATTATAGGAATTAAATTACTTGTAATGTATGCATATGAAGGAGAGAACAAATAATTGATCTTATCACTCTCTCCTTGGAATTTTACCATTTTATTGTTGCTTATTGATGTATATTTTTGATGCATATTTCTGTTTGTGATTGCACAATAAATGTGACATTATATAAATGCAGGCCTTCCTAATATTAATTTTTAATACTTATTCATTTCTGAGGACCAATGATTATACAAAAAAATCTCATATATATATATATATATATATATATATATATAGCAGTCCAATGGAAAACGGCACTCAGAGGCAAAAAAATCGTAGAAAAAAGGTTTAATTCATACCATTAACGTTTCGGGGCGACAAGCCCCGTCCTCAGAATGGACAGAAATGAAATACAAAGACACTTACCACAATAAATAGAGACCCACACCAACGGCGTCTCCTCCCCTCGCCTGCTCCCTCGCGTTCCGGTCCCACTGCTCTATCCGCGATGTCATTTCCGCATCCGCCGCTGATGGTTGCTAAGGGAACACTTTGGTGTGCGTTTCACCGTCAGCCAATCGCTGGATCCACCTCGGTAAGAAGTAGGAGGGTCAAGCAGGGGAGATTCTGCATAGGGAGAGGGGAGGGTCGGAGGCACCGAAAAGTAAAAATTTAACCATAACGTCCCCATACCTATTGTACAGGAGCAGAAAACATATAACTAACAAAACAAAACTATGTTAAGAACATGTACTGAGATTGAAAAAAAATACATTATCAGACATCTGTAGCAAAAAACATACTAATGGCCATAAACGATACAACACAGAATATCAGGATATACGTGTCTTCTCAACGCAGTTGACAAGCACAGACAAATATTCAGAGTTCAAGACTACATCAATGTACTCCAATTAATTTTCTCATTAAGGCCACCTGGAGATATAGTCCCCAATCGGGTAATCCAGCGTGCTTCCTTAATAAGTAGGGATTTAGATCTATCACCCCCACGGATTGCTAGGGGGACATGATCAATCATGAAGTACCTGAGGGATTCTAAGGAGTGGCCAGCCTGTTTGAAATGTTTAGCCACCGGCTGGTCAACAAACTTGCCTTCAAGGATCAGTTTAATCGCTGATCTGTGGGCAGCCATTCGTTCAGAAAATTTACGAATGGTTTGCCCAACATAAAACAATCCACAGCGGCAGATAATAATATAAATGACATGGGTGGTGGAGCAAGTGGGAACAAATCTAATGTCATATTTTTTGTTCTCATGATGGGGATGTTGGAAGGCTTTACAGGAAAACATATACCTACAGGTAGTACATCCGCTGCAACGATAGCAGCCGGGTGCTTTATAATGGACATTAGGCAATTGGGAAACCCCCATCCCGGTGATATCTGTTCTGACCACCCTGTCTCTAATGTTCCTCCCCCGTCTAAAAGCCATCATAGGAGTAAACTGTTTAAGACCTTTTAAATCTGGGTCAGTAGAAACTATGGGCCATAGTGCCCGGGTGGCCCGTCTCATAATGGGATTAGAGGTGGAAAAATCACAGGGAAAAGGGATTTTCGGTTTCCGTTGCTTATTAGAGGATTTTAAAAGCACATGCCTCGGTATTGCCAACACTTCCCTCTTAGAGGTCTGAAGTAAATTATTATCATAGCCACGAGCCAGAAACTTCAACACAAGAGCATCAATTTCTCTGTTAAGAACCTCAGGATCACTGACAATGCGTGCAACACGCATCATCTGGGATCGAGGTAAACCTTTCTTTAGAGATTCTGGATGATGGCTAGATGATGTTAAAAGGGTGTTACGATCTGTAGTTTTATGAAAAACCTCAGTGGTCAACACGCCATTCACTACACTAATGGCTACATCAAGGAAGTGTGCCTCACTGGTACTGCAGGTAAAGGTAAATTTAACGGGACCATCTCTACCATTAATATCCGACATCATTTGCCTAAATGCCATTTCACCCCCTTTCCATAGAAGGAAAATATCATCGATATAGCGGCAAAACATAAGAATATTATCTCTGATATCTTGATTAATGAAAAACAATTCTTGTTCTTGGACGAACATATAGATGTTGGCGTACGACGGGGCCACAGGGGACCCCATCGCACAACCCCTGAGTTGCAGAAAAAACTGTCCGTCGAACAAGAAATAGTTGCGACGGAGAGTAAGTTCTAGCAAGGTCAAAAACAACTCATGGTCAAATTTGTCAACAGGGAGATGAGTACTAAGGAAAGCGGACATGGCCGCCAAACCCCCAGTATGGGGGATCACAGTATACAGACTGCATACATCTAAGCAGCAGAGTAACGTCCCTTCAGGAACTGATGAATACTCCTGTAGTTTCAGCAGGAATGAAGTAGTGTCTTTCAAAAATGTTGATTTTAATGGAAGATACGGTTGCAAGATCGAGTCCAGGAGCTGTGCCACTGGCCTATACAGGGAATCAGGAGCGGAGATGATAGGCCTGCCCGGAGGATTTAAACTGTCCTTGTGTAGCTTAGGCAATGTGTACAACACCGGTACACGAGGAAATTTGATGGAGAGTGCCTTCAACATTTTAGGCGGTAATTTGCCCTCAGTCACAGCCATATTGAGGATATGGGTTAGTTCCTTCTGATATTTAGAAGTAGGGTCCACAGTCAGTTTTTGGTAAACTTCCATATGTGCCAATTGCGAATATACCTCGGCTTTATAATCATCCAGATTCAAAATAACAATGGCCCCGCCCTTATCGGCGGGCCTGATCACTATGTCATCATACGAGCCCAATGCAACCAAGGCTTGGGACTCGTCTCTGGACAGGTTAAATTTAATTTTAGAAGGAGCAGCGGTAAATTTAGTAATAGATTCATCTAATAATCTATGAAACGCTTTCAAAGAGGCATTCATGGAAGGTGGATCATAGGTTGATCTAGATGTTTTTCTCAAGAAGGTGGAAAAGATGGAGGTCTCAGAATCTTCCAGTCGATCTTTGAAATGTTCCTTGAGGCGGAGTTTGCGTGAAAATGCATGTAGGTCCCTATTCCAATTGAAGGGATCATGAAGATTTGTAGGGACAAAACTCAGTCCTTTATTGAGCACGGCAAGTTCAGTAGTGTTTAACACTCGATCAGAGAGGTTGAAGATTAACGGTTCTTGCGTTGGGTCACTGCTCTTACCCCTTTTGTATTGGCCACCCCGGCGGGTGGGAGTGATTTTATAGGTTTTGTTTGCTTTCGAGATGTGCCCTCTAAAGGGGTGTCTAAAGGGGCAGGAGCATCCTCAGTTTCAGATATTGCAAATTCGCTCTCCGAGCTAGATTTCTGAGTACCTTCCTTCCGATGAGACTTACGGAACCAGGGCCTTCTCATCCGCGGCCGACCCTTACTTGTATCTGTGGGGTTACCGCCAGATAGCCAGCGATAGACTTGGTTCTCCTCGTAGTCGGTATCAACCATAAGTTTCTTATTCCTTTTGAATTTAAGGAGATCACGTTTATACTGTGTACACTGGTTTTCCAACTTAAGAATCCAATCCTGCGTTCTATCTTCCTCCAGAGTTTTAAACTGTTCTTTCTCAAAGATGTCAATTTTTGATCTCGTAGTGAGAAGTTCCTTATTGGCCTCATCGATCACTAAAATGATCAGGTCGAATGCACACTTATTTAGGATAGCGATCCACCGGCGAACAAAGTCAGGGTTGTTACGCCCGATAGTGGGCACATTTCTTACCCGGAAGCCGCGTGGAATTTTATGTTCGCGAAAGTATTCAGATAAGGTGCTGCTATGAAGAGCAAAGTCTATTTCTCTGCGTTTGAGTTTCCAAATCTGGTGGTATAGGATCTCTGGGTCCACTGATTTATCGGAGAGAATGGCAGGTTCTTTTGACAAAATGGATTCTATTTCAGCTTGAGAGAAGCTGAATGTCTCTCCTGTGTCGGTAACAACCAAATTGCGACAACCAGGGGATTCTTGTGATGCTGACATCATGTCTTCAAAATGTATCAGCTCCAATGACAGCACAAGGAGCAATAAAAACAATCCTACTGCAGGGTCGCAGTGTATAGGAGCAGTGTCCCGAGGCAATGCAAACAATACGTGAAAAGCGGAGGTGCCTGGCAACGGGTGCACAAAGGTAGCACAAAAATATACTTCCAGTATATGCCGGCACTCAAATCACAGCAGCTTGCTCTGGTGCCCGTTAAAGCAAAGAAATAGCAGTCCAATGGAAAACGGCACTCAGAGGCAAAAAAATTGTAGAAAAAAGGTTTAATTCATACCATTAACGTTTCGGGGCGACAAGCCCCGTCCTCAGAATGGACAGAAATGAAATACAAAGACACTTACCACAATAAATAGAGACCCACACCAACGGCATCTCCTCCCCTCGCCTGCTCCCTCGCGTTCCGGTCCCACTGGTCTATCCGCGACGTAATTTCCGCATCCGCCGCTGATGGTTGCTAAGGGAACACTTTGGTGTGCGTTTCACCGTCAGCCAATCGCTGGATCCACCTCGGTAAGAAGTAGGAGGGTCAAGCAGGGGAGATTCTGCATAGGGAGAGGGGAGGGTCGGAGGCACCGAAAAGTAAAAATTTAACCATAACGTCCCCATACCTATTGTACAGGAGCAGAAAACATATAACTAACAAAACAAAACTATGTTAAGAACATGTACTGAGATTGAAAAAACATACATTATCAGACATCTGTAGCAAAAAACATACATACTTTTCGGTGCCTCCGACCCTCCCCTCTCCCTATGCAGAATCTCCCCTGCTTGACCCTCCTACTTCTTACCGAGGTGGATCCAGCGATTGGCTGACGGTGAAACGCACACCAAAGTGTTCCCTTAGCAACCATCAGCGGCGGATGCGGAAATGACGTCGCGGATAGAGCAGTGGGACCGGAACGCGAGGGAGCAGGCGAGGGGAGGAGACGCCGTTGGTGTGGGTCTCTATTTATTGTGGTAAGTGTCTTTGTATTTCATTTCTGTCCATTCTGAGGACGGGGCTTGTCGCCCCGAAACGTTAATGGTATGAATTAAACCTTTTTTCTACGATTTTTTTGCCTCTGAGTGCCGTTTTCCATTGGACTGCTATTTCTTTGCTTTAACGGGCACCAGAGCAAGCTGCTGTGATTTGAGTGCCGGCATATACTGTGTCACGATCCGGGTATCTGGACGCCATTACTTACCCTTCAGATGCCTCCTAAGGCTGGCTCAGCGTTTCAGGACCGGATCCCGCTGTTCCTGAGTTTCCACATGCAGAATGTCAGAGTGATGATTTCATCAGCCGCGGCCTCCGCTGTGCCCGCGTGGTTAAATGTGCGCTTGTCAGTCTGGCGTCTCCTGTCTCCTGTGGCCGGCGTCGCCATTACTGTTTCAATTCTCACATGGATTACAAACCAAACTTCCCTCCAAGTGTCTGCATGGGCGCAGCCATTTTGGATTTTGTCATCTGAGCATTTCCACCAATCTGCTGTCTGTATTGTTGATTTGCATAATTGCCTAGCCAACCCCTTCCTTGCTGCAGGTATAAGTAAGCTGTGCCTGAGCAAGGAAGGCGTCAGTGCTTTGGTTGTCTAACCTAGTTCCAGTTTGTCTCTCTCCTGTGGTTGTCTTCCAGGTTCCAGCTCCTGTCTCCAGACTTCTGCTATAGAGACCCGCACCAGCATTCCATCTGCGGTGTAGCCTGACTCTCCGATCCATTCTGGACTCACCTGTTTCCAGCTACAACAATCACCTGCTTCCAGCCCAGCTTCCAGCAGTGTACAGCTTCTCTTAAAGGGCCGGTGTCCTTTCTGCAGTTTACCACTCTCCACCGGTATTATTATTTCACCGCTCTCAAACAATCACCTGCTTCCAGCCCAGCTTCCAGCAGTGTATAGCTTCTCTTAAAGGGCCGGTGTCCTTTTCTGCAGTTTACCACTCTCCACCGGTATTATTATTTCACCGCTCTCAAACTCCAAACTTCATTATTATTTCATCGCTCTCAAGTTCGTTTATTATTTAACTGGTTCCAGCCAGTATCCACTCCGTACCAACAACAGTCTGGTTCCAGCCAGTATCCACAGCAGCCGTTTTACCTTCAGCAGCCCAGCCTTTCCTGGAACATCAGCTGGTACGATCCTGGGTTCTCTCCATTGCTACAGTCAGGCCTGGTAAGGACTTTCCAACTAGAAGATTATAAGAACTGTCTCACACTACCAGTGCCTGTGGCCCTTGCCACCCTGTAGTACCCAGGAATTGTATTTATCCTCTGTTGACTTTTATGTTTCCTTTTACTGCTGCTGTGTTACGGAGTTTGTCATAATAAACATCATTGACTTTTATCCTGGTTGTCGTGGTCACGCCTTCGGGCAGTTATTCTACATGTTACTTACATGTCTAGGGGTCTGATACAACCTCCCAGGTTCCGTTACATCTCAGCCCCTACAACTGAGGCTGCCTCCCGTCAGCTCAGGCCCTCAGTTGTGACATACTGGAAGTATATTTTTGTGCTACCTTTGTGCACCCGTTGCCAGGCACCTCCGCTTTTCACGTATTGTTTGCATTGCCTCAGGACACTGCTCCTATACACTGCGACCCTGCAGTAGGATTGTTTTTATTGCTCCTTGTGCTGTCATTGGAGCTGATACATTTTGAAGACATGATGTCAGCATCACAAGAATCCCCTGGTTGTCGCAATTTGGTTGTTACCGACACAGGAGAGACATTCAGCTTCTCTCAAGCTGAAATAGAATCCATTTTGTCAAAAGAACCTGCCATTCTCTCCGATAAATCAGTGGACCCAGAGATCCTATACCACCAGATTTGGAAACTCAAACGCAGAGAAATAGACTTTGCTCTTCATAGCAGCACCTTATCTGAATACTTTCGCGAACATAAAATTCCACGCGGCTTCCGGGTAAGAAATGTGCCCACTATCGGGCGTAACAACCCTGACTTTGTTCGCCGGTGGATCGCTATCCTAAATAAGTGTGCATTCGACCTGATCATTTTAGTGATCGATGAGGCCAATAAGGAACTTCTCACTACGAGATCAAAAATTGACATCTTTGAGAAAGAACAGTTTAAAACTCTGGAGGAAGATAGAACGCAGGATTGGATTCTTAAGTTGGAAAACCAGTGTACACAGTATAAACGTGATCTCCTTAAATTCAAAAGGAATAAGAAACTTACGGTTGATACCGACTACGAGGAGAATCAAGTCTATCGCTGGCTATCTGGCGGTAACCCCACAGATACAAGTAAGGGTCGGCCGCGGATGAGAAGGCCCTGGTTCCGTAAGTCTCATCGGAAGGAAGGTACTCAGAAATCTAGCTCGGAGAGCGAATTTGCAATATCTGAAACTGAGGATGCTCCTGCCCCTTTAGACACCCCTTTAGAGGGCACATCTCGAAAGCCAACAAAACCTATAAAATCACTCCCACCCGCCGGGGTGGCCAATACAAAAGGGGTAAGAGCAGTGACCCAACGCAAGAACCGTTAATCTTCAACCTCTCTGATCGAGTGTTAAACACTACTGAACTTGCCGTGCTCAATAAAGGACTGAGTTTTGTCCCTACAAATCTTCATGATCCCTTCAATTGGAATAGGGACCTACATGCATTTTCACGCAAACTCCGCCTCAAGGAACATTTCAAAGATCGACTGGAAGATTCTGAGACCTCCATCTTTTCCACCTTCTTGAGAAAAACATCTAGATCAACCTATGATCCACCTTCCATGAATGCCTCTTTGAAAGCGTTTCATAGATTATTAGATGAATCTATTACTAAATTTACCGCTGCTCCTTCTAAAATTAAATTTAACCTGTCCAGAGACGAGTCCCAAGCCTTGGTTGCATCGGGCTCGTATGATGACATAGTGATCAGGCCCGCCGATAAGGGCGGGGCCATTGTTATTTTGAATCTGGATGATTATAAAGCCGAGGTATATTCTCAATTGGCACATATGGAAGTTTACCAAAAACTGACTGTGGACCCTACTTCTAAATATCAGAAGGAACTAACCCATATCCTCAATATGGCTGTGACTGAGGGCAAATTACCGCCTAAAATGTTGAAGGCACTCTCCATCAAATTTCCTCGTGTACCGGTGTTGTACACATTGCCTAAGCTACACAAGGACAGTTTAAATCCTCCGGGCAGGCCTATCATCTCCGCTCCTGATTCCCTGTATAGGCCAGTGGCACAGCTCCTGGACTCGATCTTGCAACCGTATCTTCCATTACAATCAACATTTTTGAAAGACACTACTTCATTCCTGCTGAAACTACAGGAGTATTCATCAGTTCCTGAAGGGACGTTACTCTGCTGCTTAGATGTATGCAGTCTGTATACTGTGATCCCCCATACTGGGGGTTTGGCGGCCATGTCCGCTTTCCTTAGTACTCATCTCCCTGTTGACAAATTTGACCATGAGTTGTTTTTGACCTTGCTAGAACTTACTCTCCGTCGCAACTATTTCTTGTTCGACGGACAGTTTTTTCTGCAACTCAGGGGTTGTGCGATGGGGTCCCCTGTGGCCCCGTCGTACGCCAACATCTATATGTTCGTCCAAGAACAAGAATTGTTTTTCATTAATCAAGATATCAGAGATAATATTCTTATGTTTTGCCGCTATATCGATGATATTTTCCTTCTATGGAAAGGGGGTGAAATGGCATTTAGGCAAATGATGTCGGATATTAATGGTAGAGATGGTCCCGTTAAATTTACCTTTACCTGCAGTACCAGTGAGGCACACTTCCTTGATGTAGCCATTAGTGTAGTGAATGGCGTGTTGACCACTGAGGTTTTTCATAAAACTACAGATCGTAACACCCTTTTAACATCATCTAGCCATCATCCAGAATCTCTAAAGAAAGGTTTACCTCGATCCCAGATGATGCGTGTTGCACGCATTGTCAGTGATCCTGAGGTTCTTAACAGAGAAATTGATGCTCTTGTGTTGAAGTTTCTGGCTCGTGGCTATGATAATAATTTACTTCAGACCTCTAAGAGGGAAGTGTTGGCAATACCGAGGCATGTGCTTTTAAAATCCTCTAATAAGCAACGGAAACCGAAAATCCCTTTTCCCTGTGATTTTTCCACCTCTAATCCCATTATGAGACGGGCCACCCGGGCACTATGGCCCATAGTTTCTACTGACCCAGATTTAAAAGGTCTTAAACAGTTTACTCCCATGATGGCTTTTAGACGGGGGAGGAACATTAGAGACAGGGTGGTCAGAACAGATATCACCGGGATGGGGGTTTCCCAATTGCCTAATGTCCATTATAAAGCACCCGGCTGCTATCGTTGCAGCGGATGTACTACCTGTAGGTATATGTTTTCCTGTAAAGCCTTCCAACATCCCCATCATGAGAACAAAAAATATGACATTAGATTTGTTCCCACTTGCTCCACCACCCATGTCATTTATATTATTATCTGCCCCTGTGGATTGTTTTATGTTGGGCAAACCATTCGTAAATTTTCTGAACGAATGGCTGCCCACAGATCAGCGATTAAACTGATCCTTGAAGGCAAGTTTGTTGACCAGCCGGTGGCTAAACATTTCAAACAGGCTGGCCACTCCTTAGAATCCCTCAGGTACTTCATGATTGATCATGTCCCCCTAGCAATCCGTGGGGGTGATAGATCTAAATCCCTACTTATTAAGGAAGCACGCTGGATTACCCGATTGGGGACTATATCTCCAGGTGGCCTTAATGAGAAAATTAATTGGAGTACATTGATGTAGTCTTGAACTCTGAATATTTGTCTATGCTTGTCAACTGCGTTGAGAAGACACGTATATCCTGATATTCTGTGTTGTATCGTTTATGGCCATTAGTATGTTTTTTACTACAGATGTCTGATAATGTATGTTTTTTCAATCTCAGTACATGTTCTTAACATAGTTTTGTTTTGTTAGTTATATGTTTTCTGCTCCTGTACAATAGGTATGGGGACGTTATGGTTAAATTTTTACTTTTCGGTGCCTCCGACCCTCCCCTCTCCCTATGCAGAATCTCCCCTGCTTGACCCTCCTACTTCTTACCGAGGTGGATCCAGCGATTGGCTGACGGTGAAACGCACACCAAAGTGTTCCCTTAGCAACCATCAGCGGCGGATGCGGAAATTACGTCGCGGATAGAGCAGTGGGACCGGAACGCGAGGGAGCAGGCGAGGGGAGGAGACGCCGTTGGTGTGGGTCTCTATTTATTGTGGTAAGTGTCTTTGTATTTCATTTCTGTCCATTCTGAGGACGGGGCTTGTCGCCCCGAAACGTTAATGGTATGAATTAAACCTTTTTTCTACGATTTTTTTGCCTCTGAGTGCCGTTTTCCATTGGACTGCTATTTCTTTGCTTTAACGGGCACCAGAGCAAGCTGCTGTGATTTGAGTGCCGGCATATACTGGAAGTATATATATATATATATATATATATATAAAACTAGTGGTATCAGAGATGGCACTCAGAGACTGTCAACGGTGCATAAAGACTTCTGTATTGGATGTTGTTGTACAAACGTTTTCGGAGCTTCTGCCCCGTCCTCAGGACAACATCTGCAGCAAACAAATAAACACAATCACGTACATAAATACCCTTACCAGTCCCCCGATTCCCGCTCCGTCCAGCGCTCAAACTGCACGCCCACCGGAAGTATCCACTGCTGTACTTCCCGTTGCGCGGCCGCCGTTGCTATGGGAACCGCACAGAGTGCGTTCCACCCGCCGGATGCCTGCGCTCCATCCAGCCAGCAGGAGGTCCCGTAGTGGCTGCGGCATGAGGGCTGTTGGAAAGGGAAACATAAACAGACACATTTAAAACATACACGAATCACAAAATACCACGGCGATAAGTTAGAACAGGAGCAAGTGATACAAACAGTGAATACCTTTAACAGAAATGTATACTTATAGCAAAAAAATAATATGTAACAGTAAACAAAGTTACATATACATAATGTCAGTAACCATACTAAAGCATACTGTTCCAATTAATTTTTTTATTTAGACCCATAGGTTTGGTAGTGCCCAAACGGATGATCCACCGGGATTCCTTTATCAACAATTGTTTACCCCGATCTCCCCTCCGGAAGGATTCCGGCACATGATCAATTATATAATATTTTAGATCTTCAAGGGAATGACCTGCCTCCTTGAAGTGTTGGAAACTCAGGTACTGAAAGGTCACTTAGATAAGAGACCTCCCGTGGATCTGTAGTAGAAGCTCAGCACCTTTTATTCAAGTTGTCTTACCACGAGGCCACACTGGTTGCTTATCAGAAAGCCTTGGTGATATATTGGAATTTCTATCTTGCACGTATGAACGAGTTTTCTCGTATTATACTATATGTTCCAGTTACTCGAGATGTACCCCTGAAGAAGTCTTTTGTATAAGACGAAACGCGTTGGGTTGTCTATGTTGTGGCGTTATCTCCGAACTAACTTTAAGGAGAAGGAGGAGACTGTTGTGATCCACTTGCATTTGTATTCAACACTGAGAATTATACCTCTTTCAGTGTGGAATAATACATCTCTTTTGTATTAGTTTTGAATGTATTTTTAATAAATGTTTTATGATGGAACATGTTATTACTGTGCTTTAGAAAAGGTTTTAACTAGTTAAGGTTTAAAAGTGGGAGTTGATACGACCCCTTGGCGCCAGTTCTTCTATTGTTGCATATTCCTATTCCTAGTCCCTTCTAACAGGGGACTTAGTTGAACCAGGCAGCCTATACCCAATATCTTGTGCTTTATCCAAAGATATAGTTACATCCAATTAGCGCAGAGGGAGAGTATTTGCTTGATATATATATATATTTGATGTGGGGTGTGGTATGGTATGCCAGCGGCCGGGCTCCCGGCGACCAGCATACTGGCGCCGGAAGCCCGACCGCCAGCATACCAACAGCGTGGCGAGCGCAAATGAGCTCCTTGCGGACTCGCTGCGGGCACGGTGGCGCGCGCCACGCTATTTATTCTCCCTCCAGGGGGGTCGTGGACCCCCACGAGGGAGAAAAACTGTCGGTATGCCGGCTGTCGGGATTCCGGCACCGGTATACTGTGCGCCAGGATCCCGACATTCGGCAACCTGAAGACCACCCTTGATGTGATATAAGTAACAAGCATCCACAAGCGCAGTAATTATCTATTTATTGTCAAACCAGACCACTGACTGCTCTAAAGTACCAAACTTCACTCGAATTTCTCAAACTTTATTTATTTTAGCCAGAGCCAAGGAAGGTGAGCAGGTCCAAACTTAATAGCAACATTGCTTATCAATGATAACAGTTTAATAGCTGTAATGGCAAACCACAAACTCACACATCGGAATGTTCACTTGTACAAATTATAAACAGTGTAGCAGATATTATATACTGGAGTTATTTAGGATTAAATAGGCAGCATTTACATGCAATCCAGATTCAGTTGAATTATTCAATCATCTCTATTTGCTAGTCTGTAATAATAACATTTCTTCAGGGCTGACTGTCCAGGGCTGTTTTAACAGAATAGAAGGCCCTGGGCAAAGCAATGCACTGGGGCCCCTTACCCCAAATATAACTTACCCCTCCTGGCTACTGTGGTCCTATACTGTCTCTCCACATGCTTCCATACAGTAAATGGATGTCAGCACTCTGCTGGAAAGCCTAAACCATATACCAATCAGCAAGCTGAAAACCATTCACTGTCTGGCTGCAGGCTGGAGGCAGGTAGAGAATGCTGCACTATAATTGGTGGAGAACTCCAGCCATCCTCCAATCAGCAAGCTGACAGCTATTCAGGGTGGGATGTAGTAACCTATAGCGGAACATTCCGCCATACTTCACATTGATACTAATCGCATATGTACTGACATATGTGAATAGTATGTCAAAGGACAACTCTCCCGATAAGAGCTGTCCTTTGTGATCTGCCGCCGGCACCTCTGCAGCTGTCACCGGGGCACAGCCAGAGCAGCCTGGGTGAACGAGAGAGAAGGGACGGGCCTCTGTGTATATGGCCTCCTCCTTCCTTCATCTGGAAGTTGGGGCCGAACAGCTGGCTGTGCTGCTGGGGGAGAAGGAAGTCTGGGGATCCGGGAGCTCTGAGCACCAGGTGGCCGGGGCACAGACATGCGCTGGGAGGCTGACAACACAGGAGGTGAGGGGGCGTGGTGTGATGCTGAGCGGTGCTGGGTCCTGGGGAGAGAGGCGTCAAAATGCGGATATAAACCAATAGGCTCCTATAGGGTATCAAACCATCCCAGAGTATATTCATACAGTAGCTTGCTATTACAAGTGCAGGTATCTATTTAGGTCTGTAGAAATATCTACACAATAGCCAACAGGTCTTTAGAATTACAGTATAACCACATTTTTTTTTTAAATGATCATTTAATTTATCAGTTATGTCAGATCTGTGGTAAAACGCATTGAAATACTATTTATTCCAAAATTATATTTCTGCTACTGAGATAAATATTCCTTTGCTTTATAGTATTATTATGAAACACTGTTACAACCAAAATGGGTGAACGAAATTGCAACTATTATTTAAAAGTAGGTGACCTCACATTTTTTTTTTTTACTTTTTCATACTTTACGATCCACGTGGACTACGATTGGGAATAGTAACCTGTGCCGAGCGCAGCAGTAGAGAAGCGAGGCACCTTCCCCAAAGCATGGCGAGGTGCACTGATTGGGGTTCCCGGCCATTTTACAAAGCAAACAATACCAATTTAAAAAAAAAAAATTATTTTATTCGTGTTGAACTAATCACCGTGTCGACCTATTTCACGTGTCGACCTAGTCACTGTCAACCAATAGTGGTCGACCTAATGACTGTTGACCTAGTTACTGTCGACCTATCGATCCACACCCTTGCAGAGTCATTATTAAACGTATTCTTCTATTTACTAAATTGTACCTTTACTGTGTCTGGGTGTGGGAACCCTTGTCTCTCTGTTGTGGTGTGGATTAAAAGAAGACCAAAGAGCAAATACTGTATGCTGCTGAAAATTAGCCCCAAGGGGAAGAGAAGATTCCTGCTGCAACCAAGTAACGTCAGACAGTGCTATTAATGACATAATCCCCCCAGTTTGTTTATTCCACAAACAATAGCAATGTTTCAGATCTCATGTAGAGATGTGCGGCGGGCACTTTTCGTGTTTTGTGTTTTGGTTCTGGATCCCCGCTCGTGTTATGGATCTGGATAGGTCTTGCCAAAACCACCCTTTTAGGTTTTGGTTTTGGATCTGGATGATTTTTTTAAAAACATAAAAATAGCTAAAATCACAGAATTTGGGGGTAATTTTGATCCTACAGTATTATTTCCACTCATTTCCAGCCTATTCTGAACACCTCACAATATTGTTTTTAGGCCTAAAAGTTGCACCGAGGTATTTATTTGACTAAGCTAAGCGACACAAGTGTGCCGCGCAAACACCTGGCCCATCTAGGAGTGGCACAGCAGTCCCACTGCACTAATGGTGGACACCGGACGCACGTCTAACACCAACATAGCTGTCAAGGCCTCAGTTATCCGCTTTGCAACAGGATGACTGCTGTCATATTTCATCTTCCTCGCAAAGGACTGTTGGACAGTCAGTTGCTTAGTTGAAGTAGTACAAGTGGTCTTCTGACTTCCCCTCTGGGATGACGATCGACTCCCAGCAGCAACAACAGCAGCGGCAGCAGTAGGAGGAAGTTGTTCTTGATCTTTCCCTATTTTATCCTCCAAATTTTTGTTCTCCATTATTTTTCTGGAGTTATATAACAATATGCAGCACAGGAGAGCGTACCTCAACACCACACAGGGCAAACCCTGTAAAAACTATTTGGATTAAATATTAATAACCCCTTTATTTGGAGTAAATAATATATAGCACAGGACAGCACCACTGAATTTATATGGCAGCACAACTGGACTGGACTTACATGGCAGTACCACTGGACATATACGGCAGTATCACAGGACTTATTCGGCAGTACCACTGGACTTATAAGGTTGTACCACTGGACTGGATTTCTACGTCAGTACCACTGGATTTATACGGCATTACCACTGGAATTATATGGCAGTACCACTGGACTTATACGGCAGTACCAGTGGACTGGATGTATACGGCAGTACCACTGGACTTATAGGCAGTACCACTGGACATATACAGCAGTATCACTGGACTGGATTTATACGGCAGTCCCACTGGACATATACGGCAGTATCACTGGATTTATACGGCAGTACCACTGGACTTATATGGCAGTACCACTGGACTGGATTTATACGGCAGTACCACTGGACATATATGGCAGAATCACTGGATTTATATGGCAGTACCACTGGACATATACAGCAGTATCACTGGATTTATACGGCAGTGCCACTGGACATATACGGCAGTATCACTGGAATTATATGCAGTACCACTGGACTTATATGGCAGTACCACTGGACTTATACGGCAGTACCACTGGACTTATATGGCAGTACCACTGGACTTATTTGGCAGTACTACTGTACAAATACGGCAGTATCACTGGACTGGATTTATATGGCAGTAGCACTGGAAATATACGGCAGTATCACTGGATTTATACGCCAGTACCACTGTACATATACGGCAGTATCACTGGACTTATACGGCAGTACCACTGGACTGGATTTATAAGGCAGTACCACTGGATTTATAGAGCAGTACCACTGGACACATATGGCAGTATTACTGGAATGGATTTATACGGCAGTTCCACTGGGCATATACGGCAGTATCACTGGACTTATAAGGCAGTACCACTCTACTTATACGCCAGTACCACTGGACTGGATTTATACAGCAGTACCACTGGACATATACAGCAGTACCACTGGACTTATACGGCAGTACCACTGGATTTATACGGCAGTACCATTGGACTGGATTTATACGGCAGTACCACTGGATTTTTACGTCAGTACCACTGGACATATACGGCAGTATCACTGGAATTATATGGCAGTACCACTGGCATGGATTTATACGGCAGTACCACTGGACATATATACGGCAGTATCCCTGGATTTTTACGGCAGTACCTCTGGACATATACGGCAGTACCTCTGGACATATACGGCAGTATCACTGGACATATACGGCAGTACCACTGGACTGGATTTATACGGCAGTATCACTGGACTTATACGGCAGTATCACTGGACATATATGGCAGTATCACTAGACATATATGGCAGTATCAATGGACATATACGGAAGTATCACTGGACTTATACGGCAGTACCACTGGACTTATTCAGCAGCACAGGGACACCACCACCGGACTGATGCAGGACACCACAGCACCCCTGCAATGGACTGGACTTATAAAGCAGCACTGGACATATGGCAGCAGAGGACACCACCACTGTGACTGGACTGATGCAGCACAAGACACCACCACTGGACTGATGCAGGACAACACAGCACCACTGCAATGGACTGGACTTATACAGCAGCACTGTGAGCAGAGGACACCATCACTGTGATTGGACTGATGCAGCATAAGACACTACCACTGGACTGGGCAGCACAAGACAGCACTGGAATCGCCACCCCACTTTCCAACACTTTATATATATATATATATATATATTATGTCATATGTTATGCTGATTCATACCCTTTTATTTCTGTAGTGGAACATTCCTAAGGAGAGTTGATATCGTTCTCATGTTTGGAGTCTAGAAATTTTAACATCTGACAGCAGATAACAAGCACTTGGCCCATCTATTTTGCCCGTGCACACACTTACACAAACTCCAAACAGTTAGGGCTATGGTGGGATTGAACACATGACCTCAGTGCTGTGAATCAGTAATGCTAACCATTACACCATCCATACAGCCTTGATACAATGCAGGTTTACAAGAGGAGGATTGGTGCACATCACTTTTTCAACTGAATAGGATTGATTAGATGGTGTTATTCAGGTTTGTTAGCAATTCAAAAAAGCCCACTAATGGGCAAAATCATGTGCACTGCAGGGGGGGGGAGATGTAACATGTGCAGAGAGAGTTAGATTTGGGTGGGGTGTGTTCAAACGGAAATCTAAATTGCAGTGTAAAAATAAAGCAGCCAGTATTTACTCTGCACAGAAACAATATAACCCACCCAAATCTAAAGGCCAGTACTCGCGGGCCGATGTGGGAGAGATGTGTGCTGAGCGAACCGCTCAGCACACATCTCTCCCACCGCTCAGCACAGCGCAATGTGTGCTGAGCGTGCTGGGGGAACCGCTCAGCACACATCTCTCCCACCGCTCAGCACAGCACGATGTGTGCTGAGCGTGCGGGGGGGGGGACAGGGGGGCCGCTCATTTCACCCGCTGGGTGAAGTGAGCGACCTGCTAGATTGGCCTGCACGGCAGGCCAATCTAGCACCAGCGATATCGATGCGCAGGCTGCGCATCGCTATCGCTGTGGGGGGTACACACGGAGCGATCATGCTTAAAATCTAAGCAATCTAGTTAGATTGCTTAGATTTTAAGCAGCGATCGCTCCGTGAGTATCCCCCTTAACTCTCTCTGCACATGTTACATCTGCCCCACCTACAGTGCAGCATGGTTTTCCCAGTTGCTAACTTTTTGGGTTTGCTAACAACTCTGAATAACCTTCATAGTCGTCTAAGATTAATCTTCTTCTTTATATATATTACACTCATCTAAAGAGAGTTAGTGCTGTGCAATTGGTTGCATTTGGTTAATTTCTGCTTTATTAATGAATGGCGCCGTCTGCTTTATAATTGTATCCAGCCATTAAACAGTAAAAATCCTTTGCGAATTGTATTGTGCCGGCTTGCAACATACACAAACAGATGCAGCATCCAACAAGCACACAAAGAACTGAGCAGTAATGGAAATTCCTGCCAGGTGAGCAGCAGAAAAGTGCAGAACTGTATTAGGAAATGTGTTTTCGAAGCTTTCAGAGCTATTAATTCACGCACGCTCTTACAAATGTACCATCTTGGGATATTAGCAGTTAGTGACCGATGTGTGATTCCTTTGTGTAGGAGACTTTGTACTTTCTCTCTTTTATTGTAACATAAATGCAGGGCATAATATAAAAGAAACATGTAGATTAATAAAATGAACAAAATCACTTTGCATATAATTTTTTCTCTGCTGTTAAGAGAATCCATTGAATTGGAAGACAGCGGAAACTCATATATTGCACCCACACGGTTCTGTAAATGTGCTGCGGACAGCAGAGGTAGGGAGAGGGAATTTACCCCCAGCATTTAAGCTACTTGTGTCACTTGCAAAGTTGGAATGGGCAGTGTAATATGTGGGCACAGCCACGCCTTGCAGAACCACCAGCCTTCACCCATACCCCCTGCCCTCCCTTACCGATAAATTTACTACATTTAATAGCAACCTATGCAATTCCTGCTACTAATTTGTAGAATGTACCAGATAAATGGTAGACAGAATGTGATTGGCTGGAATAAGCAACACCTCCACTCTTGTGAAAACGTAGTTTAGTACATTCAGTCCCTCAAAAAACAGCGCTCTGGGGTGAGCAGGATATACTTCCCAGCTAACGGAGCAGAGTCCTGGCTGTGGCAATGGCTAGACTGGTGCCATTATTGGCGACATTTGCTGTACTACTGTTATTACTGACAGGCTTGAAGTCCAGTTATAGGGTCAGTTACTGGACCTGGTTATAGGCCCTATAGTGGCAGAGAAGCCGTCACGTCACTAGAAGGTGTATACATGTTGCATGGGCACAGCGGTGTTTAAGCACACGTGGTGCTGGGTCACTGTTACAGACATAGGAGATCTCTTACACACAGAGACGGCCCTAACCAATATGATGACCTAGGCAAGATTTTGGCTGGTGCCCCCTAGCACCACCGCTAGTTCCGCCTCTGGCCCAGCACCCCTTCCCCAGCACCATCACCCCTCACCCACAGCAGTTCTCATTTTTGATGATCCTACCCCCCCCCCCCCGTATTTTAAATAGGAACAGTGCACACATTCGGCGCACAGCTCAAAAAGGGGCGTGTTCTTGCTGGGAAGGGGCATGGCCACACAATAGTAACCCCAATTTAAATTACACAACAGTAGTGCAACTCTACTCATATTTTATCACGTGATAGTGTCCCTAATTCACGTTACATCACACAGTAGTACCACTTTACCTTATATACATTACTCCTCACAGTAGTGCCCCTTATTCACATTACATCACACTTAATTGCTCCTTGTTCACATTACATCACACTGAATTGCTCCTTATTCACATTACAGCACACCATATTGCTCTTTACTCACATTGGACCACACAATAATGCCCTTTGTATATGTTACACCACACAGTAGAGCACCATATACACAAAATGCCACATATTAGTAATGCCTTTATACACATAATCCAACACAGTAATGGCCCTTACACATATGACACACATTATTAATTATTATTATTAATGTCCTTATAAACATACACTGTGGCTGTATCTGCATACGAAATGCTACATTACAGTGATTTCCAGGAATAAACTGCAACATAACATTTCATATGCAGATACAGCCGCAGTCACACACAGAATATAGGCATGCCGCATATCATTTTTATCAGCAGAAGCTGCTTGTGCCCCTAGATATGCCAAATACCCTAGGCATTTGCCTACTTTGCATATGCCTAGGGCCGGCTCTGCTTACACATCAAAATAATAGAGAAGGGTAAGGGAAAAAAGACAGGGATGCTATTGGGCTGTAATTATGGTTAGGGATACGGGACAGCGACACAAATACACAGTCCGCTTGTGAATGGGCAGCAATACAGTTCCCTGGTAGGTAGGAGGTGGGCAGGTCTGGCCCTAGGGCAGTGGTGTTGCTGGGTAGGTACTGTACCACATGTGCTTTGCATGTCACTGTTTTTTGTTTGTTGGTAAATAATAATGTATCACTTACATGTTACACATTTATAACCACAGTCTAAAGCTGGATACACACTAGCCAATACAGTATATCGTAAGCCCGTCGGCAGGTGTGTACACCTGATATACTGTATCTGCGAACAACGCGTTCACAGACATACAGTATATCATCGGCTGTGCTGATGTCCGATATACAATATCTAATGATATATTGGTGCATCTGGCTGTGTGTACGGGAGATCCGCCGCCCGCCCGTACACTTACTAACGGTGGCTGACATCACAGCAAATTCAACCCAGCTGGGATGCCTGAATGACACTTGAGCGGACGATTCGGTGTATGCGTACCTTAATCAGCCACTCTGTCAGACCATGCATCTCTATAGATCCTGCGACTCTGTGCAACGTAGACGCATACGCAGTTAAAAATCATCAGCGTTTTTCTAGAGATGAGCGCCTGAAATTTTTCGGGTTTTGTGTTTTGGTTTTGGGTTCGGTTCCGCGGCCGTGTTTTGGGTTCGAACGCGTTTTGGCAAAACCTCACCGAATTATTTTTGTCGGATTCGGGTGTGTTTTGGATTCGGGTGTTTTTTTCAAAAAACCCTAAAAAACAGCTTAAATCATAGAATTTGGGGGTAATTTTGATCCCAAAGTATTATTAACCTCAAAAAACATAATTTACACTCATTTTCAGCCTATTCTGAACACATCACACCTCACAATATTATTTTTAGTCCTAAAATTTGCACCGAGGTCGCTGTGTGAGTAAGATAAGCGACCCTAGTGGCCGACACAAACACCGGGCCCATCTAGGAGTGGCACTGCAGTGTCACGCAGGATGTCCCTTCCAAAAAACCCTCCCCAAACAGCACATGACGCAAAGAAAAAAAGAGGCGCAATGAGGTAGCTGTGTGAGTAAGATTAGCGACCCTAGTGGCCGACACAAACACCGGGCCCATCTAGGAGTGGCACTGCAGTGTCACGCAGGATGGCCCTTCCAAAAAACCCTCCCCAAACAGCACATGACGCAAAGAAAAAAAGAGGCGCAATGAGGTAGCTGTGTGAGTAAGATTAGCGACCCTAGTGGCCGACACAAACACCGGGCCCATCTAGGAGTGGCACTGCAGTGTCACGCAGGATGGCCCTTCCAAAAAACCCTCCCCAAACAGCACATGACGCAAAGAAAAAAAGAGGCGCAATGAGGTAGCTGACTGTGTGAGTAAGATTAGCGACCCTAGTGGCCGACACAAACACCGGGCACATCTAGGAGTGTCACTGCAGTGTCACGCAGGATGTCCCTTCCAAAAAACCCTCCCCAAACAGCACATGACGCAAAGAAAAAAAGAGGCGCAATGAGGTAGCTGTGTGAGTAAGATTAGCGACCCTAGTGGCCGACACAAACACCGGGCCCATCTAGGAGTGGCACTGCAGTGTCACGCAGGATGGCCCTTCCAAAAAACCCTCCCCAAACAGCACATGACGCAAAGAAAAAAAGAGGCGCAATGAGGTAGCTGACTGTGTGAGTAAGATTAGCGACCCTAGTGGCCGACACAAACACCGGGCACATCTAGGAGTGTCACTGCAGTGTCACGCAGGATGTCCCTTCCAAAAAACCCTCCCCAAACAGCACATGACGCAAAGAAAAAAAGAGGCGCAATGAGGTAGCTGTGTGAGTAAGATTAGCGACCCTAGTGGCCGACACAAACACCGGGCCCATCTAGGAGTGGCACTGCAGTGTCACGCAGGATGTCCCTTCCAAAAAACCCTCCCCAATCAGCACATGATGCAAAGAAAAAGAAAAGAAAAAAGAGGTGCAAGATGGAATTATCCTTGGGCCCTCCCACCCACCCTTATGTTGTATAAACAAAACAGGACATGCACACTTTAACCAACCCATCATTTCAGTGACAGGGTCTGCCACACGACTGTGACTGATATGACGGGTTGGTTTGGACCCCCCCCAAAAAAGAAGCAATTAATCTCTCCTTGCACAAACTGGCTCTACAGAGGCAAGATGTCCACCTCATCTTCACCCACCGATATATCACCGTGTACATCCCCCTCCTCACAGATTATCAATTCGTCCCCACTGGAATCCACCATCTCAGCTCCCTGTGTACTTTGTGGAGGCAATTGCTGCTGGTCAATGTCTCCGCGGAGGAATTGATTATAATTCATTTTAATGAACATCATCTTCTCCACATTTTCTGGATGTAACCTCGTACGCCGATTGCTGACAAGGTGAGCGGCGGCACTAAACACTCTTTCGGAGTACACACTTGTGGGAGGGCAACTTAGGTAGAATAAAGCCAGTTTGTGCAAGGGCCTCCAAATTGCCTCTTTTTCCTGCCAGTATAAGTACGGACTGTGTGACGTGCCTACTTGGATGCGGTCACTCATATAATCCTCCACCATTCTATCAATGTTGAGAGAATCATATGCAGTGACAGTAGACGACATGTCCGTAATCGTTGTCAGGTCCTTCAGTCCGGACCAGATGTCAGCATCAGCAGTCGCTCCAGACTGCCCTGCATCACCGCCAGCGGGTGGGCTCGGAATTCTGAGCCTTTTCCTCGCACCCCCAGTTGCGGGAGAATGTGAAGGAGGAGATGTTGACAGGTCGCGTTCCGCTTGACTTGACAATTTTGTCACCAGCAGGTCTTTCAACCCCAGCAGACCTGTGTCTGCCGGAAAGAGAGATCCAAGGTAGGCTTTAAATCTAGGATCGAGCACGGTGGCCAAAATGTAGTGCTCTGATTTCAACAGATTGACCACCCGTGAATCCTTGTTAAGCGAATTAAGGGCTGCATCCACAAGTCCCACATGCCTAGCGGAATCGCTCCGTGTTAGCTCCTTCTTCAATGCCTCCAGCTTCTTCTGCAAAAGCCTGATGAGGGGAATGACCTGACTCAGGCTGGCAGTGTCTGAACTGACTTCACGTGTGGCAAGTTCAAAGGGCATCAGAACCTTGCACAACGTTGAAATCATTCTCCACTGCACTTGAGACAGGTGCATTCCATCTCCTATATCGTGCTCAATTGTATAGGCTTGAATGGCCTTTTGCTGCTCCTCCAACCTCTGAAGCATATAGAGGGTTGAATTCCACCTCGTTACCACTTCTTGCTTCAGATGATGGCAGGGCAGGTTCAGTAGTTTTTGGTGGTGCTCCAGTCTTCTGTACGTGGTGCCTGTACGCCGAAAGTGTCCCGCAATTTTTCTGGCCACCGACAGCATCTCTTGCACGCCCCTGTCGTTTTTTAAAAAATTCTGCACCACCAAATTCAAGGTATGTGCAAAACATGGGACGTGCTGGAATTTGCCCATATTTAATGCACACACAATATTGCTGGCGTTGTCCGATGCCACAAATCCACAGGAGAGTCCAATTGGGGTAAGCCATTCCGCGATGATCTTCCTCAGTTGCCGTAAGAGGTTTTCAGCTGTGTGCGTATTCTGGAAAGCGGTGATACAAAGCGTAGCCTGCCTAGGAAAGAGTTGGCGTTTGCGAGATGCTGCTACTGGTGCCGCCGCTGCTGTTCTTGCGGCGGGAGTCCATACATCTACCCAGTGGGCTGTCACAGTCATATAGTCCTGACCCTGCCCTGCTCCACTTGTCCACATGTCCGTGGTTAAGTGGACATTGGGTACAACTGCATTTTTTAGGACACTGGTGAGTCTTTTTCTGACGTCCGTGTACATTCTCGGTATCGCCTGCCTAGAGAAGTGGAACCTAGATGGTATTTGGTAACGGGGGCACACTGCCTCAATAAATTGTCTAGTTCCCTGTGAACTAACGGCGGATACCGGACGCACGTCTAACACCAACATAGTTGTCAAGGACTCAGTTATCCGCTTTGCAGTAGGATGACTGCTGTGATATTTCATCTTCCTCGCAAAGGACTGTTGAACAGTCAATTGCTTACTGGAAGTAGTACAAGTGGGCTTACGACTTCCCCTCTGGGATGACCATCGACTCCCAGCGGCAACAACAGCAGCGCCAGCAGCAGTAGGCGTTACACGCAAGGATGCATCGGAGGAATCCCAGGCAGGAAAGGACTCGTCAGACTTGCCAGTGACATGGCCTGCAGGACTATTGGCATTCCTGGGGAAGGAGGAAATTGACACTGAGGGAGTTGGTGGGGTGGTTTGCGTGAGCTTGGTTACAAGAGGAAGGGATTTACTGGTCAGTGGACTGCTTCCGCTGTCACCCAAAGTTTTTGAACTTGTCACTGACTTATTATGAATGCGCTGCAGGTGACGTATAAGTGAGGATGTTCCGAGGTGGTTAACGTCCTTACCCCTACTTATTACAGCTTGACAAAGGGAACACACGGCTTGACACCTGTTGTCCGCATTTCTGGTGAAATACCTCCACACCGAAGAGCTGATTTTTTTGGTATTTTCACCTGGCATGTCAACGGCCATATTCCTCCCACGGACAACAGGTGTCTCCCCGGGTGCCTGACTTAAACAAACCACCTCACCATCAGAATCCTCCTGGTCAATTTCCTCCCCAGCGCCAGCAACACCCATATCCTCCTCATCCTGGTGTACTTCAACACTGACATCTTCAATCTGACTATCAGGAACTGGACTGCGGGTGCTCCTTCCAGCACTTGCAGGGGGCATGCAAATAGTGGAAGGCGCATGCTCTTCACGTCCAGTGTTGGGAAGGTCAGGCATCGCAAACGACACAATTGGACTCTCCTTGTGGATTTGGGATTTCAAAGAACGCACAGTTCTTTGCGGTGCTTTTGCCAGCTTGAGTCTTTTCAGTTTTCTAGCGAGAGGCTGAGTGCTTCCATCCTCATGTGAAGCTGAACCACTAGCCATGAACATAGGCCAGGGCCTCAGCCGTTCCTTGCCACTCCGTGTGGTAAATGGCATATTGGCAAGTTTACGCTTCTCCTCCGACAATTTTATTTTAGGTTTTGGAGTCCTTTTTTTTCTGATATTTGGTGTTTTGGATTTGACATGCTCTGTACTATGACATTGGGCATCGGCCTTGGCAGACGACGTTGCTGGCATTTCATCGTCTCGGCCATGACTAGTGGCAGCAGCTTCAGCACGAGGTGGAAGTGGATCTTGATCTTTCCCTAATTTTGGAACCTCAACTTTTTTGTTCTCCATATTTTATAGGCAGAACTAAAAGGCACCTCAGGTAAACAATGGAGATGGATGGATTGGATAGTTTACTAGTATACAATTATGGACGGACTGCCACGGTTAGGTGGTATAAAAAAACCACGGTTAGGTGGTATATATTATAATAATAATACAATTATGGATGGACGGACTGCCTGCCGACTGCCGACACAGAGGTAGCCACAGCCGTGAACTACCGCACTGTACACTGGTTGATAAAGAGATAGTAGTATACTCGTAACAACTAGTATGACACTATGACGACGGTATAAAGAATGGAAAAAAAACCACGGTTAGGTGGTATATATTATAATAATAATACAATTATGGATGGACGGACTGCCTGCCGACTGCCGACACAGAGGTAGCCACAGCCGTGAACTACCGCACTGTACACTGGTTGATAAAGAGATAGTAGTATACTCGTAACAACTAGTATGACACTATGACGACGGTATAAAGAATGGAAAAAAAACCACGGTTAGGTGGTATATATTATAATAATAATACAATTATGGATGGACGGACTGCCTGCCGACTGCCGACACAGAGGTAGCCACAGCCGTGAACTACCGCACTGTACACTGGTTGATAAAGAGATAGTAGTATACTCGTAACAACTAGTATGACACTATGACGACGGTATAAAGAATGGAAAAAAAACCACGGTTAGGTGGTATATATTATAATAATAATACAATTATGGATGGACGGACTGCCTGCCGACTGCCGACACAGAGGTAGCCACAGCCGTGAACTACCGCACTGTACACTGGTTGATAAAGAGATAGTAGTATACTCGTAACAACTAGTATGACACTATGACGACGGTATAAAGAATGAAAAAAAAACCACGGTTAGGTGGTATATAATATAATAATAATACAATTATGGATGGACGGACTGCCTGCCGACTGCCGACACAGAGGTAGCCACAGCCGTGAACTACCGCACTGTACACTGGTTGATAAAGAGATAGTAGTATACTCGTAACAACTAGTATGACACTATGACGACGGTATAAAGAATGGAAAAAAAACCACGGTTAGGTGGTATATATTATAATAATAATACAATTATGGATGGACGGACTGCCTGCCGACTGCCGACACAGAGGTAGCCACAGCCGTGAACTACCGCACTGTACACTGGTTGATAAAGAGATAGTAGTATACTCGTAACAACTAGTATGACACTATGACGACGGTATAAAGAATGGAAAAAAAACCACGGTTAGGTGGTATATATTATAATAATAATACAATTATGGATGGACGGACTGCCTGCCGACTGCCGACACAGAGGTAGCCACAGCCGTGAACTACCGCACTGTACACTGGTTGATAAAGAGATAGTAGTATACTCGTAACAACTAGTATGACACTATGACGACGGTATAAAGAATGGAAAAAAAACCACGGTTAGGTGGTATATATTATAATAATAATACAATTATGGATGGACAGACTGCCTGCCGACTGCCGACACAGAGGTAGCCACAGCCGTGAACTACCGCACTGTACACTGGTTGATAAAGAGATAGTAGTATACTCGTAACAACTAGTATGACACTATGACGACGGTATAAAGAATGAAAAAAAAACCACGGTTAGGTGGTATATATTATAATAATAATACAATTATGGATGGACGGACTGCCTGCCGACTGCCGACACAGAGGTAGCCACAGCCGTGAACTACCGCACTGTACACTGGTTGATAAAGAGATAGTAGTATACTCGTAACAACTAGTATGACACTATGACGACGGTATAAAGAATGGAAAAAAAACCACGGTTAGGTGGTATATATTATAATAATAATACAATTATGGATGGACGGACTGCCTGCCGACTGCCGACACAGAGGTAGCCACAGCCGTGAACTACCGCACTGTACACTGGTTGATAAAGAGATAGTAGTATACTCGTAACAACTAGTATGACACTATGACGACGGTATAAAGAATGGAAAAAAAAACACGGTTAGGTGGTATATATTATAATAATAATACAATTATGGATGGACGGACTGCCTGCCGACTGCCGACACAGAGGTAGCCACAGCCGTGAACTACCGCACTGTACACTGGTTGATAAAGAGATAGTAGTATACTCGTAACAACTAGTATGACACTATGACGACGGTATAAAGAATGGAAAAAAAACCACGGTTAGGTGGTATATATTATAATAATAATACAATTATGGATGGACGGACTGCCTGCCGACTGCCGACACAGAGGTAGCCACAGCCGTGAACTACCGCACTGTACACTGGTTGATAAAGAGATAGTAGTATACTCGTAACAACTAGTATGACACTATGACGACGGTATAAAGAATGGAAAAAAAACCACGGTTAGGTGGTATATATTATAATAATAATACAATTATGGATGGACGGACTGCCTGCCGACTGCCGACACAGAGGTGGCCACAGCCGTGAACTACCGCACTGTACACTGGTTGATAAAGAGATAGTAGTATACTCGTAACAACTAGTATGACACTATGACGACGGTATAAAGAATGGAAAAAAAACCACGGTTAGGTGGTATATATTATAATAATAATACAATTATGGATGGACGGACTGCCTGCCGACTGCCGACACAGAGGTAGCCACAGCCGTGAACTACCGCACTGTACACTGGTTGATAAAGAGATAGTAGTATACTCGTAACAACTAGTATGACACTATGACGGTATAAAGAAAGAAAAAAAAATACCACGGTTAGGTGGTATATATTGTAATACAATTATGGATGGACGGACTGCCTGCCGAGTTCCGACTGCCGACACAGAGGTAGCCACAGCCGTGAACTACCGCACTGTACTGTGTCTGCTGCTAATATAGACTGGTTGATAAAGAGATAGTATACAATACATACAACAATGAATATACTACTATACTGGTGGTCAGGCACTGGTCACCACTAGTCACACTGGCAGTGGCACTCCTGCAGCAAAAGTGTGCACTGTTTAATTTTAAATTAATATAATATTATGTACTCCTGGGGGCTCCTGCTATAACAACCTGCAGTGCTCCCCAGTCTCCCCCACAATTATTATAAGCTTTGCCTTTTATACATTGATGTGCAGCACACTGGGCTGAGCTGAGTGCACACAGACTGAGTCACACTGTGTGACTGGCTGCTGCTGTGTATCGTTTTTTTTCAGGCAGAGAACGGATATAGCAGAGAACGGATATATATTAAAATAAATAAAAGTTAACTAACAACAACTGCACTGGTCACTGTGGTAAACTCTGTCTGACTCTGCACAATCTCTCTCTCTCTTCTAATCTAATTTCTAATGGAGAGGACGCCAGCCACGTCCTCTCCCTATCAATCTCAATGCACGTGTGAAAATGGCGGCGACGCGCGGCTCCTTATATAGAATCCGAGTCTCGCGAGAATCCGACAGCGTCATGATGACGTTCGGGCGCGCTCGGGTTAACCGAGCAAGGCGGGAGGATCCGAGTCTGCTCGGACCCGTGAAAAAAACATGAAGTTCGTGCGGGTTCGGTTTCAGAGAAACCGAACCCGCTCATCTCTACGTTTTTCATGACTCTGCCATTGTGCCTGACTCAGCGTCATGGTGTTGAGTGGTGAGCTCCAACATGCAGCAAGATGGAATAGCCAGCTCCTCCACCTCTGCTAACAGCTA